>NC_092043.1:9292682-9592682 GCF_003086295.3 Arachis hypogaea | reverse complement strand
ATAATTATTAATAGTTCATATCTAAACTTTCAATCTTTATAAGGAACGGCCAAAAGACTTAAAAGTAAAGAAATCTAATTGGCATGTATACATTGGCTATACTAACTAATTATCTGAAAGAGATAAATGTTATATAGACTGGAGCTTACTTTTGATAATGAGACGTTTTTATCTGATATTTAAGTTCAAAAGCATGTCATTTGAGGAGTTCCAAGTATAGCCTATATACTACAGGTTGGAGATTTCTACAACGAAGAACCCTGCCAAAAAGAATAAAGATATCAACATCACATATGAAAACACTAATAAACTCTGAGTGAATGAGAACAGCAGCAGAAATCAGATACAGGGTAAGCAATTTTCTTAACAAAATTAAATTTGATAGCTAAATTAAATTCAAAGCATCTGAAATTTTGAACACAAAAATCAATATTAGAAATCAATATATGACAACAACAGTAACAACCATCAAATCTTATTCCATCTTAATAAGCAACAACTTAAAGAAAAAGACTAAATAAAGAAAATCTCTGATAATAAGCAGTAAACAAATGGAGAAAACAATAAAAAGGAGTAAATAAAAATACCTATTGAAATCTAGGTTCAAATCAATACTGCAGTTAGCATCAAGTTGGATTTCACCAGCTGG
Organism: Arachis hypogaea; assembly: GCF_003086295.3. Lineage (NCBI taxonomy): Eukaryota > Viridiplantae > Streptophyta > Magnoliopsida > Fabales > Fabaceae > Arachis > Arachis hypogaea. The sequence goes on along the minus strand of NC_092043.1, from coordinate 9,592,033 downwards.
TATTGAGCTTCTGCAGGTAATTAAGTTACTTCTGATCTAAGATCCCAATTCACAGTCCATATCCAAATCCTCCACTCCACCAGCCCTTAAATTACATGATATAGCAAAGAAAGAGTAATAATTAATGTAGAGATTTGAACTGCATTTGTGACAGGAACATAGAGACTAGTAATTATTATTATCAACTCAAGTTAATTAGTTCTATAAAGATTTAAGCTATAATTTACAAACCGAAGCTGGAAAAAGAAGAAATAGCACTCACATATATGAAGCTATTCCGTTACGACAAATTTTCGAGTGAGAAGCGAACCCAAAACGAGAGAGAGAGAGAGAAGTACCATCATGGAAGGAAAGGGAGAACGAAAGGGAGGCACTGAGGATTTTGGCAGAGAAGAAGGACATCAAGAAGCTAGAGGAGACGTCACCGGAGGAGATCGTCGCCGGAGGAGGAGATGCCGCCGGAGAAGATCGTCAGGGAACGCAATAGGATTGGAGATCGCCACACAATGGAAGCAGTAGTGTACGCACGCGTCTTCAGCAACCAGTGTTTCTGAAACTAGGGTTGGAATTGGGCTTTTATATATATGGGAGATAATGGCGGGTTGGAACCGCCATAATATAAATGACATTTTAATTTTTTTTTTTTGGTAGTGTGTTGTATTTAAAACCAACTAAAAAAATGTTATTTTAGATTAAAATTTAAGTTAGTAATAAGTTATTGTATAAAATCACACTGTTACGATAAGAAAGTTTAGGTGGATGACTATTTTCCCACAAAGTTCATTAGGTTTTGAAGAAGAATCTTATTTAATGTAGTTTGACAAACTACTATTACATACGCTTATAAATAGAGGCTTTTGCCTCAGAGAAAAATACTCAGCAATAAAATAAATATTTCTTCTCTCTTTCTTTTTTAAAGCATTTTTTTACTTTTTTTTTATAAACTACTAATATAATATTAATATATTATCTTTATAGTAGTATAATAGTGTTGGTAAATATTAATAATAGTATTTTTATTTATACTTTTATATTTGTTATATCTTCTTTATTTATTTATTTAGTTATTTTACAACACATTATCAGCACAAGACTCTAATCAAATTTTAGGAAGACTCAGGTAATAAATTTTCATTATGTCGAAATTCTCTCATCTTGAATTCAATGCTCTTGATATATCTGGAAACAATTATTTATCATGGATATTAGATGTTGAAATCCATCTTGATTTAATGGATCTTGGAGATACCATTAAAGCTGAAAATAATACATCCCAAAAGGATAAAACCAAAGCCATGATTTTTCTTCGTCGTCATCTTGACAAAGGATTGAAAAATGAATATCTTACATTAAAAGATCCTGCAGATCTTTGGAAAGACCTTGAAGAAAGGTATAATCATCAGAAAACGGAGATACTTCCTCAAGCTCGATATGAATTGACGCACTTGCGTCTACAAGATTTTAAATCTATAAATGAATATAATTCTGCAATGTTTCGAATCACCTCACGAATGAAATTATATGGAAAAAAGATAACTGATCATGATATGTTGGAGAAAACTTTCTCAACCTTCCATATCTCGAATGTGCTCCTGCAGCAGCAATATCGAGAAAAAGGGTTTAAAAAATATCCTGAGTTAATTTCTTACCTTCTTGTTGCTGAACTCAACAATGAGTTGCTTTTAAAGAATCACGAAGCGCGCCCAGCTGGCGCCGCCCCATTTCCTGAAGTAAATGCGGTAAATCATTACTCCAGAAGAGATAAATGGCAAGTTTTTAATAACAAGAAAAATTATGGAAGGAAAATGAATTATATTCAAAAGAGAGGATCTCACCAGAAGTGGGATAAAGAAAGAAATATCGGGTAGAATAAATCAACAGAGGATAAGTATTTCCGTTGTGGTGGAAAGGGCCATTGGTCACGTACCTGTTGTACCCCAAGGCACCTAGTCGATCTTTACCAGGCATCTTTGAAAAAGGACGACAAGGAAAAAGAGTCGAATTTCGTTTCAAATGATGCTGAAAATTCCACCACTCATTATGATGTATCTGATTTCTTTGAGGATCCCGAGGAAAATATTGGTCATTTGATCAATGATGGAATAGTTTAATATGTGGGATTGTTAAGTATCCATGTAAATAAATAATGTCAAGAACTTATTATTAAGTCTTATTTTCTATGTATTTAAGTTTCAAATATATGTATATAAATAATGAAATATTAATGTTTATGAATTTTGAAATCATTAAATATGTCATGTTTTAAAATAAAATTTTAGTATATGACATTATTTTTATATACAGTATTTCTTAGAAAAATAATTCCGATCAAGTATTCAATTTAACTGTGCATGCTACTCATTTTATTATTATTTGCCTTTGAAGAGAATGACAAGGATATATAATGAAGATGTATGCCTTGCGGATAATGTAAGTTCGCACGCCATTCTCAAAAGTGATATATATTTTACTCATCTGGTGCCAAAAGAAGAATATGTTAATACTATTATTGGCTCAGGCAATGTGATTGAAGGCTCCGAAAAAGCTATAATTTTGTTTCCCGAAGAACAAAATTCATAATAAATAATGCACTATTGTCTACCAAGTCTCGAAGAAACTTGTTGAGTTTTAAAGATATTCGCCGAAATGAATATCATATTGAGACTATGAATAAGGGAAATCATGAGTATTTATGTATCACAACTCATGATTCAAATAAAAAGGTTATATTAGAAAAGTTACACTCACTTTCATTTGGGTTGTATTATACTAAAATTAGTGCAATTGAATCACATGCCATTGTAAACCAGAAGTTTACTAGCCCAAATGAATTCATAACTTGGCACGACCGATTGGGTCATCCGAGAACAACTATGATGAGGAGAATTATTGAAAACTCCCATGGACATTCACTAAAGAACCAGAAGATTCTTAAATTTAGTGAATTTTGTTGTGCTGCATGTTCTCAATGGAAGTTAATTTTAAAGCCATCACCAGTAAAGATTGGATTTAAGTCCCCTGAATTCCTAGAAAGGATTCAAGGTGATATATGTTGACCTATTCATCCACCATGTGGATCTTTTAGATATTTTATGGTCCTAATAGACGCATCTTCGAGATGGACACATGTGTGCTTATTGTCCTCTCGCAACCTGGCGTTTGCGAGATTACTGGCTCAAATTATTCGATTAAAAGCACAATTTCCAGAAAATTCAATCAAAGCAATTCGTCTTGATAATGCTGGTGAATTTACTTCCCAAGCTTTTGATGCTTATTGCATGGCTAATGGAATAAGTGTTGAATATCCAGTAGCTTATGTTCACACACAAAATGGGTTAGCAGAATCACTTATTAAACGCTTCCAATTAATTGCTAGACCCTTACTTATGAGAACAAATCTCCCAACCTCAGTTTGGGAGCATGCTGCTTTACATGCCGCAGCACTTATTCGTTTGAGGCCAACGAATTATCATCAGTTCTCTCCTATGCAATTAGCTTTTGGCCAGCAGCCAAATGTTTCTCATTTAAGAATATTTAGGTGTGCGATATATATTCCCATTGCACCACCTAATCGCACCAAAATGGGACCCCAAAGAAAATTGGGGATATATGTTGGATATGATTCTCCCTCTATAGTGAGGTATCTTGAGATACAAACGGGAGATGTATTTAAAGTCTGGTTTGCGGATTGTCATTTTAATGAATCAAAATTTCCAACATTAGGGGGAGAGAATAAGCTTCCTGAAAAGGAACTTAATTGGAATGCATCATCGTTAATGCATTTAGATCCTCGATCAGGGTAATGTGAACTAGAAGTTCAAAAGATTATACATTTGCAAAGAATAGCAAATGAATTTCCTGATGCATTTTTCGATACAAAGAGGATAACCAAATCTCATATACTAGCGGAAAATGCCCCAATTCGAATTGATGTCCCAGTTGGACAAATTGTCACAGAAGCAAATACACGCCAGAAGCGTGCAGGCCTGTCGATTCCAAAGACAAAAATCCTCGAAAGAGAAAAGAGGTAAATAATATTCCTGTTGAAAAAGACATAGTAGAGACACATGCAGTTGTCCAAAATTCTGATATAGTTTTAACGACAGAAGACATTCAGGTACCTGAAAATTGTGAAAATGACGAGATATCGATAAATTATGTCTTTACAGGAGAGAAATGGGACCGAAATAAGACAATTGTCAATGAAATATTTGCATATAATGTGGTATTAAATATCATGCATGAAAGTAAAGATCTTAAGCCAAGATCAGTCGAAGAATGTCGACAAAGGAATGATTGGTCAAAATGAAAAGAAGCCATGAAGGCTGAGTTAGACTCACTTGCAAAACGTGAAGTCTTTGGACCTGTAGTCCGTACACCAGAAGATGTAAAACCTGTTGGGTATAGGTGGGTATTTGTGAGAAAACGAAATGAGAAAAATGAAGTTGTGCACTATAAAGCCCGACTTGTGGCACAAGGTTTTTCACAAAGCCCGGTATAGATTATGAAGAAACGTATTCCCCTGTAATGGATGCGATAACATTGCGTTATTTGGTCAGTTTATCTGCATATCATAAACTGCATATGCATTTTATGGATGTGGTAACAGCCTACTTATACGGCTCATTAGATCGGGATATCTATATGAAAGTCTCTGAAGGACTAAAGATATCTAAACCACCCAATGAATATTCGCAATGGTTATACTAAGTCAAATTGCAAAGATCTTTATATGGTCTAAAGCAATTTGGACGAATGTGGTATAATCGTCTTACTGAGTATCTGGCCAAAAATGGATTCAAGAATGATGATATCTGTCCATGTATTTTCATAAAGAAATCTGCATCTGGATTCATTATAATTGCTGTGTACGTTGATGATTTAAATATCATTGGGACTCTTGAAAAAATTCCAACAATTATAAAAACTCTAAAAGAAGAGTTTGAAATGAAAGATCTTGGAAGGACTAAATTCTGTCTCGACCTGCAGATCGAGCATATAAAAAATGGGATCTTTATTCATCAAACAACATACACAGAAAAGATCTTGAAGAGATTTTATATGGATAAGTCACATCCATTAAATACCCCAATGATCGTAAGATCTTTGGATGTGGAGAAGGATCAATTTCGTCCTAAAGAAGAGAATGAAGATATCCTTGGTCCTGAAGTACCATATCTTAGTGACATTGGAGCGCTAATGTATCTTGCTAATAATACGCGACCTGACATATCATTCGCAGTAAATTTACTAGCAAGGTATAGTTCCTCTCCAACCAGAAGACATTGGAGTGGAATCAAGCAAATCTTTCGATATCTTCATGGAACGGTTGATTTGGGATTGTTTTATCCCTACGGATCCAAGTCACAACTAGTTGGCTATGCAGATGCCGGATACTTGTCTGATCCACACAAAGGGAGATCTCAAACAGGATACCTGTTCACATATGGTGGTATAGCTATATCATGGAGGTCCACGAAACAGACGATAGCAGCAACCTCTTCTAATCATACTGAAATACTAGCGATTCATAAAGCAAGTCGCGAGTGTTTTTGGCTCAAGAGTTTGATCCAATATATCCTGTCATCATGTGGACTGATTGATCATAAGATAGCTCCAACTGTCCTGTTTGAAGATAATACAGCATGCATTGCTCAATTTAAAGGCGGATACATTAAAGGAGATAAAACAAAGCATATTTCTCCTAAATTCTTCTTCACTCATGATCTTCAAAATCAATGGACAATTGATGTCCAACAGATCCGCTCAAGTGATAATCTGACAGATTTATTTACAAAGTCACTCCCAAAATCCTCCTTTGAAAGATTGGTACATGAGATTGGAATGTGCCGATTTCAAGACATTAAATGATGTCGGCAAAAGGGGGAGACTGTACTCTTTTTTCCTTGGTCAGATTTTTTTCCCAATGGATTTTTCTTGACAAGGTTTTTAATGAGGCAGTCTCCATCACAAAGTATATTGTACTCTTTTTCCTTCACTAAAATTTTTTCCCATTGAGTTTTCTTTAGTAAGGTTTTAACGAGACATAATCCTAAATGGTCATCCAAGGAGAGTGTTACGATAAGAAAGCCTAGGTGGATGACTATTTTCCCACAAGGCTCAGGTTTTGAAGAAGAATCTTATTTAATGTAATTTGACAAACTACTATCACATACGTTTATAAATAGAAGCTTTTGCCTCAAAGAAAAATACTCAACAATAAAGCAAATATTTCTTCTTTCTTTCTTTTTTAAAGTATTTCTTTACTTTCTTTCTTTATAAACTACTAATATAATATTAATATATTATCTTTATAGTAGTATAATAGTGTTGGTAAATATTAATAATAGTATTTTTATTTATATTTTTGTATTTGTTACATCTTCTTTATTTATTTATTTAGTCATTTTACAACACACACGACAATTTTTAGAATATATATTCTACTCATTTTATAATGTACATTATTATTGGACATGTGAATAGATATCATATTTTATCTGAATTAAGTTTTAAAATAGTCTCTCAATTTAGTTATATTCGTTAAATATTTTTTTAAAATTTTAATTGTATCAAGTTATTGAAATTGACAAAAATATATTACATTAGTCTCTAATATTAGTATATTTTTGTTAATTTTAATAACATAATTGATATAATTAAAATTTTGAGAATTATTTTAATACATGTGACCAACTTCAAAAATTACTTTAGAACTTAATCTGCATATAATATGAAGTGAGGCATGCACCGAAACATTTTCTAATGTAATACTAGTTCTTTATCCTGAAGTATGAAGTCCCACTTATCTTTCTTGTAGTTGAAGATAATATAATCAATAACAAGGTCCAAGAATCATAGTTAACCACCCACCAACAAATTTGGTACCACAAATAATTAGTGCATCATGAACCTGCCTATTATCGGCACATTATAGGAATTACCCAATGTTAATAATCAAAATGGTAGACCGTAGCACAAATTTAAAGCACGAAGGTTCCTACTCTAACCTTATACAATACATCAAATCTTGCATTCATAAATACATATAAATACTGAGTGACACTCACTACTACTACTCATGCACACACTACTCATTCTATGATTCATTCAATTATGAAAAAGAAAAAGGTAATGGGATTGGGGCATCAAACTAAGTTAGCATCAGCAAGAAAGAGCAATAATAGAAGCAACTCGTTCATTCCCATTAGAGGAAGAATCAAGAGGAAAATATTCTTACTCGTGTTTGGAAAATTAAGGAAGACCTTCAGCCACCACATCCTTGGTTCTCTCGCTAGCTAGCTAAAAGTAACATGTTCTTTATATGAATCTTCAAAACTACCCTCATTATGATCTTCTATTGTTTACTCTATTAGATTGAGTTTGATGCCAATAATCCCCCTATATTACATTGTCTCATACTCTCATGGAAGATGTAATATTGATGATATTTATTAAATAATGTGATTATCATATCTTAATGAATATCATATTAGATTAGACGCACCATTGTAACGATGTTTCTTGATCTTATTTCAGTGTTTATCGAGTTAGTTAGAGACAACATTGTGAAACACAAAAAATGTAAAGTATTAAATACTACAAAAATAGATAAATAAAACATAAAATATCTTATTTGGATAATGGAGTAAGAGTTAAAAAAGGGAAACGGGATATTTAACAAAACATGATATACTTCCCGTAAGCACCACCTCAAAGTGATGTCGATTATTGTGGGAAGGTTCCTCCATTATGCCAAAAGAAGGAGAGGATTTCTAAATCATTCGAACAAACCGAAAAAGAAAAATACGTTGGCAAAAGAAGATTATCTATCAATAAATTCTCAAATATTTTAGCGTCCTCAATCCTTGTTGCAATTGTATGTATTTTAATGATGACTAGGCATGATTCCATACAGCTTTTCTCAATATTCCGAACGAGAAAGCAAATACTAATAAAAACATAGCTAGTCCTAGTCTAGTCAGTAGTTATCGGATATTATCATGAACCCCTAACTTAGGATAATTTTTTTTTGGTTAAGAGTGAATATTATAATTTAATTTTTTTAAAAAGTGTATATTGTACACGTATTTATTTTTTTTAATTTTTTTATATAAAATACAATCTTTACTCTTCATTAGAAAATACTCGTCACCATAAAATTAGCCAGTTTGTACTAATTTTATTGAAGATATTACACATTAATATTAAATTGTCTTTAACAAATAATTTTTATTAATTTATATATTCAAATTCTGAAAAATCTAAATGCAAACGGTATTAATTTATGGTGTATAAAATTCTTAGTAAATATAGATATAAATTATATACTTCTTATATACAAAATGTCTATAAATACAACAACAACAAAGCCTTGTCCCATTAGGTAGGGTCGGCTACATGAGTCAAACGACGTTATTGAGTTCTATCATGTATCATGTCTACAGATAGACCGTTTATATGTAGATCTTGTTTGACTACCTCATGAATGGTCTTCTTAGATCTTCCTCTGCCTTTCACTCCTTATCCATCTTCGATCTCATCCATCCTCCTGATTGGGTGTTCTGTCAGTCTTCTTCTCACATGTCCAAACCACCTGAGATGCAATTCTACCATCTTTTTCACAATGGGTGCTACTCCAACTCTCGCCCTTATTTTCGTTTTTTATTTTATCCAATCGCCTATGACCACTCATCCATCTCAACATCTTCATTTCTGCCACACTTAGCTTATGTTCGTGCTCTCCTTTAGCCGCCCAACACTCTATACCATAAAGTATATCCGGTCTTATAGCAGTGCGATAGAATTTACCTTTAAGTTGTAAAAGTACTTTTTTGTCGCATATAAAACCAGATGCACTCCGCCATTTTGACTAACCTGCTTGGATCCTATGATTTACATCATGTTCAATCTCTCTATTATCCTGTATAATGCACCCAAGATACATAAAACTTTTAACTTTTCATAGGATGTTTTCTCTAATCTTCACATCTATATTAGGGTTTTTCCTTCTCAGACCGAACTTGCATTCCATATATTCCATCTTACTACGGTTTATGCGTAGACCATACACTTCTAGAGCTTCTCTCCATAAGTCCAACTTCTTATTTAGGTCTTTCCTTGACTCTCCCATAAGGATGATATCATCGGTAAAAAGCATGCACCATGGCACAGGCTCTTGGATGTGCTTTGTGAGTACTTCCAAGACTAATATAAAAAGGTATGAATTTAAGGATGATCCCTGGTATATCCTATACCAATAGAAAATTTTCTGTCACACCACCTTGAGTCTTCACACTAGTTGTGTCCCCATCATACATGTCTTTAATTGCATGAATATATACATTTCTTACTCTCCTCTTTTCTAAAACCTTCCATAAGACCTCCCTTGGCACCTATTGTACGATTTTCCAAATCAATAAACACATATGTAGATCCCTTTTATTACTACGATATCTCTCCATCATTCTTCTTAACAGGTATATCGCTTCGGTGGTGGATCTACCTGACATAAATCCAAATTGGTTCTCTGTTACTTGTGTCTCTTTTTTTAACCTCCGTTCTATCACTCTTTCCCATAACATCATGGTATGGCTTATAAGGTTGATCCCTCTATAGTTTTCTCAACTTTGTATATCCCACTTATTCTTGTAGATAGGTACTAAGGTGCTCTTTCTCCACTTATCAGGCATCTTCTTTGCCCTTAAAATCTCATTAAAAAGCTTGGTTAAGCAGTTGATGCATTTTCCTCCAAGGCTCTTCCAAACTTCAATCGGGATATTATCAGGTCATACTATCCTGCCATTTTTCATCTGCTTTAGAGCCTCTTTTATCTCGATGTCTTGAATCCTTCGATTGTAGTTAAAGTTTTGATCTTCTTCACTTGTGCATAACCGACCAAGGCTCGGAAGAGTCTTATGTCCTTCACTAAATAACTCGTAGAAGTAGCTCTTCTACCTCTCATTAATATTCTCCTCTTGAGCCAACACGTCTCCATCTTTATCCTTTATGCACTTAACCTGATCCAAATATCTCGTTCTTCTTTCACGGATCTTTGCGATTCTATATATACCTTTTCCTTTTTCTTTCGTGCCCAAAGCTGGTAGAAACCCTCATATGCTCTTGTTCTTGCTTCACTTACAGCCACCTTGTCTCTTTCTTAGTCGCCTTATATTTTTTTCTAATTATCTGCATTGCAGCATAGAGACCACTCTTTAAAGCACTCCCTTTTTATCTTTATCTTTTCTTGTACACTCGCATTCCACCGCCAGGACTCCTTGTCTCTTTTTTCTATTCCTTTAGATTCACCAAAACTTTCTTTCTCTGTTCTTCTAATAACTTCTGCCATCTCCCTCCACATCTCTTCCGCGCTTCCATTCTCATCCCGCTTTGCCTTTTCTCCTATCCATCTTAGGAAGCTTCTTTGTTCCTCATCTTTCATCCGCCACTACCTCAGTCCTTGGGTTCTTTGTATGATGTCTTTTCCTCAACCTTTGCTCAACGTGAAAATCCATGACAAGCATCCTATATTGTGTTGTTAAACATTCCCTCGAGATAATTTTACAGTTAATGCAAAATTTTCGGTAGACTCTCCTCAACAAGAATAAGTTGATTTGAGAGCTTATCATGCCACTCTTATAGGTTATAAGATATTCGTCTCTCTTTTTAAAACATGTATTTGCGATGAGACGGTCAAAGGTTGAGGAAAAGTCTAAAATAGTTTTACCATTGGCATTGATCACCCCGAAACCATAGCCTCCGTGAATACTTCCATACCCAGTCACTTCTTTTCCAACATGGCCATTTAAATCTCTTCCTAAGAAAATCTTATTTCCCGAAGGTATGTCTTAGACCAAACTCTCTAGATCCTCACAAAACCTTATCTTGTATTGTTCGTCCGAACCCACTCACGGTGCATAGGCGCTAATCACATGAAAAGCACCTCCCTCCACCACAAGTTTGATGGAGATGATCCGATCTCCCACCCTTTTGACATCTAATACGTCCTTCTTTCACTGCTTATCCACAATAATACCAACCCTATTCCTATTCTTCATCTTTCCTGTATACTAAAGTTTGAATTCGAAAGTATCCAACTCCCTAGCCTTCGCACCAACCCATTTTGTTTCTTGTAGGCACATAATGTTAATCTCCCTCCTTGTCATGGTGTCCACCACCTCCATAGATTTTCCTGTTAGAGTGCCTATGTTCCATGTCCCAAATCTCAACCTTCTGTTGCTCCGACCTTTACCTTTTATTTTGTGAACTAGCTTATTTACCCTCGTCCGTTCACGAAAACGCGAGAATCCTTGTTCATTTAACACTACATCCGGACACTGATACAACGGCCCTTGCTCATTTGACACCGTACTCGAGTCATACAGTGCGTTATTTCCGGGCAACCTTTAGCGCAATAACATCTTTAATTCATGTCATGAGGATTCGACTATGCTTTTATGTTGGTTGTCGAAGACCTAACACAACCCTCCTCCTTCATCCGAACTTGGGACCTGCTATGTACCGCAAGTGCAACATAGACAGAGTTATACAAAATATCTATAAATATAATTATAAATTATTACTAACCAAATGCTGCCAAAATATGATAATATTTACTAGTCATATAGCATTACTCGTAAATAAATATTATGATACTCATTCTATTTGGTGGATAATGGAGCTCGAAGAGTTTGAAATTACCCCATCGAATAAATACTCACTTCCATTTTTCAAATAGGGATTTTGGAAGAAACTCTGAAGCTAAGAATCCGATATTATTTAGAACACGAGCCAACAAATCCAATATGAACCATATACATGAATATATGCAACGACTATATATTTTAAACTACGTACACGCATGGGAAAATCATACCCGAAGATTCCTAAAACACAACCACAAAATGGGTTGTCTCAATGATCTGAAGCAAAACACGATGAACCACACTCGTGAGCTGTAGCAGTATAAAAAATACAAACAATATCTCAATATGACCTATTATTTGGTTTCGAAGATGAAGAGGTTTTGGATTTGGCAAAATCAACCAAATCTTTGAACAGGACATCCTCTGGCTTCTGTTGTTTGGTTGGGGTGGATGGATTTAGAGACAGATTCTGAGTTTGCCCAACCAAACCATCATAAGAGGAACTGGATCCACCACTTGAGTAAGTTGTTCCACTTTGTTGCTCAAAAAATTGTTGTCTCTGGTTGTGCTTCGCAGGTGGCGGTGGAAGGAACCCAGTAGATGGTGTGTCCCTGTCCCATTGAGCTGGAGGCAGATCTTCTGAATACTTTTTTGTGGGAGATGGCTCATCATACACAGGCTGGCCACTGACAACTGGTGAAGTACTCCTGGCATGAGAAGGAGGTGAAGAGGACCGTGCAGGAATAGTTGATGAGGTAGGATTAGTCGGGGCTGCCAATGGAGTCTGCTTTGAGTTTTCAGAGGATCCTCCCTCTGCTTTATATGCATCACCACTGAGATAGTCAACCATGCCTGTGTCAGAGTAGACCGGATTCCTTGATGGTGGTGGTGGAGGAAGAAATGAGTTAAACCTCCCTGGTTCTGCCTTGTCGTAGGCTGGTTTCCGGTTCTGTGCATTAGTATCGCGTGATGACCTGAAATTATTGTATTGAACTGCTAATTATAGTGTGTATCAAATGGAAATATGCTTGACAGAAATCGAATTAAACCATGATATAAACAATTATGCTTACTAAGATATATGAACTACCACAAGATTAATATAATGAAAGAATTTCTGTGGTTCACCTATGGGCTAGTTGAGCAAAATCATCCTCTGACTCATCATCATCCTCGTGATTTGCATTTACAAGTGGCAGAGCTGGAGTTTCTGTTGCTCTTCCACCTGTATCGACAGTTCCGTTCGCAATATTGTCATGTTTGAGGAGTACTCGCTGAAGGCTGTCATTCAGTGCCAATCCCTGAATTAAAAGCTGCTCATCCCTGGACAAAAGGCAACCATTATTGTCATTATTTTGGGGTTCCATGGCGAGAAGAGACTTCTTTTTTTTTTTTTTTTTGCGAAAATTTCTTACGCAGTATTGTTCACAAGAAGCATCACACGCTTTTGATAAGATCGGCACTGGTCCACAAGGTCAACAATGAATTCATCTTTCACGCTCTGCCAAGTTTTATTAAAAACATTAGGAAACAAATGAAAATTGACAACTCACCATGACTACTTTGCACAGAACAAAAAATTAAAAATATTATAGCAAGTAAAAGCATTAAGTTTGAAATATGTCTTAGTTCTGCAACTGCAAGGAACATTTCTGTACATGTCATGACTGGATTTTTCCCTTCCAGAACACGTTTGTAGGTTATCTACTCTGAAACAACAGCTAAACACAATGTCTAGTACAAATGAATTAATCCCCATGTAAACAATAGATTGAAATTTCCCTAGTGCTTCACAATAACTAACAGAATGCAAAAATGAGTAAAGAGAAATATAGCATCTTCAAGCACGTCTTCATAAACAAGAAAAAACTGAACAGAAGTTCGACAATGAAGCAAGAAGATAAAGAAACATAACAGGCGGGAAAAGTATCACCTTGGGATCTTTAGGATTCAGGGCATTCAGCATTTCCATCAAAACATCAGCTAGTCCTTGAGCATTTTGAATCTCTGGCACACTGATTATAAACAAATTTAGTTGAGACGGAGAAAAAAAAAGCTAAAGCTAAGAAAATTTACCAGGAGAAAGAAGACAAGTACTAAAAAAGATAAAGAATAGTATTCCTACAACAGTTACATAGATGGATGAAGACAAAAAATTGAGCACCAGCCAAAAAGAGCACCAAAATCCCCCATAAATCCATAAGAGGAAGTCCCCTAATTAAATCATCAACATTTGCAAGGCCTAAAGCCCTAAACATTTGGCCGGCACCAGGGCAAACTAATGCCCCCTTGACTACTAGGCCGATGTGGTGCTGACCCTTAAGATGTTCAGGGAAGAGACTAGATATAACCAGTATGACCTAGGGCATTAAAACGACAAACTTTCAAACAGCTTCAAAAACTCTTTTCATTATTTAATTCCTTTTTTGTCTAAGTTGGAAATTCATTGCCACAAGAATTGGACAGATTTCTTACCCTGACAAAGGACCTTCCACTTCAGAAACTACCAACAGGTAAATTGGTTCGTAGAGATGTAAAATTTAAAATCATAAACCATCAATTTAGAGGATCCATTATAATGACTTTACCAGCATGCAAACTGTGTGTAAAATTTGGCATACATATTTGTATAAAATTGAGTTTTATAAGATGGTGGTCCCTACCTACTCAATTAAATCTTTTTGCATTATGTGAATTATATGGTAATACTTTTAGCCAGACACAACAAACATGGGGATTAGAATATTAGGATATGAAGTTGAAAGAGCACCTAAGGCCAGATTCATCCGAATGAAGAGAAGCCTGAATAGCAGCATCATCATCATATTCTACAGCTGAATGAACAACCGGCTGGGTTTGAGGAGGAGTGAAAAATGGCACACTGTTCTCTGCTCGTGGTGGAAATTCAACTCCAGCAGCCTAGCAAATATTAATTATTAAGAATAATACATTTGAGAAACAAAATATTAATGCTTCTGATCCAAAAATAACTTAATCATATGTAGTTTTGAATAGAAATTTAGATATGCCTTTGTGAGAAAAGAGAGCATTTGAGTGAGTGTGTGTGCATGCCTAGGAGTGCAACTCCAACATGCACACACACATTTGCATGGAGCTTGTGGAGTAATATAACCAACGTACTAAAAAACAATAATTTAAAAAAAAAAATACTACAGGCTAATTTTTTCCCAGGTTAACGCAAGAACTATAAGAATATGTCACATGCAGTAAAATATATAACATGTTTTACATCATTAATGTGCATCAATAAAAACGTCAATGCATGTCAATATACGGTAGAACTATTTGCTTGCAAAAATAAATTAATTGCCCGAAAGAAATATCTCGGTGCACATGAGTTATCACCTTTAATTCATTATATGCTGCATAGTATTGGGGGTAAACACCGGTTGGGCCCCCAAAAGCTTCTTGCCATGTATCAATCAAAATCAGTATCTTTTCCCTCACATTTAAGTCAGGCTGTACAATGAGATGGAAAAAAAATAAAGGAGTGGATAAGAGAGTCTATTACTGAACTATAAAAGGTGTCAAAGAAATTAAATACCTTCTTCTTCACTATCTTAACCATATCATGTAAGATGTCCCGCTCAACAATCTGCTGAAACACGCTTTCACCACAATTTTTACTAAGGGTCTCCAGTGCCTACATCAAATACATACCATGCATGTGAGTTAGAGTTATTCACTATGTGTACATAACTGAAACCATGAATAAAAATTTTGGCAGTACTCTACGCCTCATATCTTATAACAGCAAAAGAATTTAAAAAATATCAACAACTTTACAAAAGTTACTTTAACCTATAAAATAATCTGTCACACGACGTCAAATTGCATTAAAACATTCAATAACTATAAAAAAAGTAGAAGAGAAATACTAACAAAAAGTGCCAGAAGTTGTATCTTGGGACTTTTATTGCCCAAACGCTTCTTAAGTATCTTTAACGCATCCTTTGCTTGCCTGCAAATTTAATCAGTTCAGCAGAGAAGATCAAGAACAACATAATCAAGGAAAACCCACACTGTCCAGAATAAGTTATAAAGAATCAATCAACATACTTAAGATCCAAAACCAAAAAGTAAAAACTGAATATCAAGTTAACAAGAAAAAAAAAAAAGGACACAGTTTCACTTTTGCCTACTTGACACCTAGCTCACTAAGCCACAGTGTATGAATTACCAACAGTTCTCTGGCAAACACTAGCAGAAGGTTAGGAACCTATTGAAAAGTGATAATTGAAATTACATAAAATTACTCACAAACCAAAAGCATACATAATATCTAAATCACAGGTGTAATATCGATTTGAAGACAGAGACTTCACTTTAGCAATCCATTAATGAGAATATGAGAGACAAAAAGAAAAGTTAAACAGGAAAGGAGCAAGAGTATGAACTATAAGGTTTTTACTTAGGGTCCATATTGATGATATCACACAACTCAATGTTAATTGCCCAATCAGGACCAATAAGCATGTCACTTGTTGCCCTCTCAGCACACGTAGCAGCATTGTTAGCCATCTCTCTGCAAAATCCCAAAACCACGCAACGACAAAATCCATATCAATAAGCAAACCCAAATTATATACCCAATCCAAAAAAAAAAAAATCTAAACTTGTTATTACACCTACTAAAATCGTCATTTATTACAGGCATGACCACTAATTAATCCACAATTTTCAAAATTATCAAACCTCACAGTACCAATTCAATCGGTCAAAATTAGCAGAGAGAGAGAGAGAGAGAGAGAGAGAGGGAGAGAGGGAGAAATGACCTTAACCTTTAGCTGTGGAAGGAAAACAATCGGAGAGTAGAAGAATTGAATTGATGGAATGGAATGGAATCGTAGAATCAGAATAGAGAAGCGAATCGGAATGTATGAGGAAGCAGATGAGAGATTGGAAGAAAGAAGATCGGTCTCCAATTGGGGATTTTGGGGACCGACTTTTCACTTTTTTTTGTTCTTACACACAACACACCTCACCTACACAAACAACGAAACCATGTTTTTTTTTTTCCTTCTTTTCTCATTTTATTCGTTTTACGATCGCGACAAATTAATATGTATTAGTATTATTATTTAAAAAATATTATTTATCTTTTAACAATTTTTGTATTAATTATTCAAAAAATTAAGAAAATTATTTACTTTTTATTTTTTATCTCTTTTAAAAATTGAATAAAAATTATATTTAAAAGATATTTAATTATATTATTATTATTTATTCTAAAAAATATTACTCCCTCTTGTTTCTGAAAGAAATAAAAATAAAATGAGTTAAAATGTAATTAAATAAAATAAACTAAATTCAAAATTGTAGTTAAAATGACAAATCAAAGAATATTCTTTTTTAAGAAAAAAAATCTAAAATAATACATATATATTTTTTGTTATTTACAGATATTTTTTAATTTAAAAAACTTAAAACTAATTGTGAGCGGATAAATTGGTCACTCAATAAATTTAAATTGATTAATATATAAAATATTTAATTCAAACATATATCCAACACTTCATTAAATTATTGTTAATTTATTATTATTATTTTGGGTTCGGCCGGTTGGTTACTTGGTTATATCTATCATCATGCTTTGTCCTCTTTATTTTTACTTATTTTTAGCTTATCCTTGCTAAAAAGAAAAATAAAAAAATGTAAAATATGAAGCAAAGTAGTTGTTGTTTAGTACGGAGTACTATATTGTTGATGTTCTTAGTTTGACTTTTGTAGAAGTTAGAATAAGTGATGGGAAGTCGCATTCTAATTGGTAACCGCGTTTTTCTGATTCACACATCATCACGGGTCTCCATTGGAGCTTGGAATCTTAAGGTCAACCATAGACTCTCAGCCTTGTTATTCCCCTTTGAACTTTTGAATGCTAAGTAATGAAGAAAATTTGAAAGTATATATTTCCTCCTTGACAAATCTACCTACTAGTCATATTATCGTTTCTTTTCCAATTTAGTTTTTTTTACAACAATACAAATAAATTCATTCCTTAGTCATATATGAAAAAAAACAATTATACTGTTTTGTGATTTTAATATGTAATATCTCCTTAAAGTTAATATTAAGTTTGCAAAATAAATAATTGTCATTGTGTTTTTTTTTTTACCAGAAATAATCTATTATTAATTTTTTCTTTTCAAAGTTAAGTCATAATTTAGGACATCTAAATTCTAAAGCTTTTCTGAATTTGTTTCTTATTAAAAGTTAAATTTGATGTATCATTTTTTTTTTTTTGGTAATTTTTTATGTAACGTTTTCATGAATAAAGTTTCTCTACCGTTTTTTAGATTCTTTTGGTCAAGAGAATTTTCTCCTCTGAAAGAGAAAATAAAAGAAAATATGGCCCAAGAAGCTCTTTTATGGTCGAAATATAAATCAAGGCTTGGTTTTTTTTTTTTATTAAAATCAAGGCTTCGTTGTTATCGTTGTTTATGTCAGTCATCAATTTTTTTGTACTGAAATTGAGCTAAGAATGAGAAGGCCCAAACTGGCCCATTTATTTGTCATCCAGTGTGTACATAGTCAGTGACGAAAACCGGTGTGACTCAGGTCCAAAACAAAAGCAAGAAGCATGTTTATGAGTTTCAAATATGCAATTAAATCCAGTCCATATAGAAATACCAAAAAAAAAAAAAAATGCAGTCCATATATATATATATGCAATTAAATGTGTACTAAAAAAAATGTAATTAAATTCATGACCAAATATATTATCAAAAAAAATTCATGACCATATATGCAATTCACTTTTTTTTTAAATTACTGTAAGTTATATTTTTTTATAATAAATTTCAATATTAAATTTAAATTTACAAGAAACCTGCATCCATTCAACTCATGTTATTTGTTAACCATGTGAAAACTCCCAACACGGTGCATACGAATATCGTTATTTGTCCTATCGCGATGTTCTTTGTAAGCATAAAAATATTAGTTGTCGCATTTGTCTTGTTTTAACTTTTTGTTGGAACAAATAAACAAATTTATTCCTTTTTCATCCCAATAGACTAAGATTCTGGTGATAGATAGTTACATGTTGGCTTTATGTATTACACTATTTAATAATAATGGTACACTGGTATTATGTGAATAAATTTCTTTTAAATTAAGTTGCAATCAAGTTTTACTTAAAATGTTAGCTTTGAAAAAACTTCTCTCAACCTCCACCTATTTCACATCTTAAATTTGTGTTTATCTAGGGATTAATTTACTAATTTAATTTGATAAATGTCAAAAAATTTAAATTTTACTTTATATATACAATAATATAGTGTTAGTTAGTCTTTAGTAAAAATGGCAGTAACAATTTTATTTGCGGATATCAAACCTGACCCAACTTAGTCGGATAAAATTGTCAAACCAACCCACTGCGGATTGAATATGGTGTAGGTTAAAATTCAATCCTACCCAACCAACATACACCCTATATATATATATGAGTTTAATTTTGAAGTTTTACATCACAACTTTTCATAATATATATATATATATATATAAATGAGTGTCTAACCAAAAACCTTTCATTCATATAAAATGCCTTTAATCACTAAGTCAAAATTTTTAATTAAAAATTTAAAAATTTTATTTATATAAAAGCCAAATTTGCTTAATTATATAAATACTAAATTATGACCCCAATATCTTATTAGATTATTAAATATTGTATTTTGTTAATGACTTGTGGGTAAGGTAAAATACCCACAAATTGAGAACAGATAGAATTAGAATTGACATATTATAAATCTGCAAATAGGATAAGATCAACCTGTGAATAAAGTTAAAATTCGATCTAAACTTTACTCTACTTTATCCATTTTCATTCTTAATCTTTGATATGTTGAATTGGAAAATAGGTAAGAAATTAATATACCTTAAACTTAATTATGTGCTAATCATCAGAAAATGCTATTCATTGCATAGTCATATATAGAACCATCTAACAGTACAACCAAGATAAAGAATAAAAGAAACATACAGGCTAGTTAAAGCCACCTCTATGAATATCTAAAGAACCCACACCACTTTCATATATGCCCTGTCATGTCTAAACATCAGTGAAACATTAATTACATGAAGCACATACAACAATACTTGTAAAAGTGTAATATTGGATCACAATATTCTTGAGAGCCAGGCTCAAAAGTTGGACTCATCTGAATTATTTATCAAAGTTAAAGCCGAATCAAAGTATTATCAATGGCTATAATTCCATGATGAGCCTGTGTATGTGGACTTGTTTCAACATATAAAAGATGCATTCATTCCACAAGTACTCTATCATTTTTCATCACACGAACATGTCGACAATGTTATTTCTGTGTTTGCCTTTTGCGTCTTGGAATGCAAGGCCAGCAACGATGACCATTACTCTTCTCATGCCTAACCCTAAAAATGCATAAAAAAAAGTCATGGTGCCCAAATTTAATTAGTAAATAGTAAGTTAACCAAGATAAACACAGACGTGTAGGTCCTAAATATGATGTTACAATGCTTAATATGTAAGGCTATTCCCTTTTTTCTTTTTCTCTTTTTTGTCAAAGTAGACACCTGTTTGGCTTACAACCATTACTTGTTTAGTCAGATTAGTAAGCAACAAAAAGTAATTGCATATTGCAATAGCTAAGAAACAAACGCCTAATAATTATCGATTATATTACGTCTACACAAAAATTAGTTATCAAAATCAGTTATTAGTATAAAATATATGTTAAAATAAATATATATTAAAAATAAATTAAATCACATATATATTTATATACAAATATATTAGTGACTGATTTTAGTGGTTGATTTTAGTATAAAAAAATATTTTTGAATAACTACAATTCCCCTTTTGATTTGATTTAGGTCAAGTCCTTAAAAGAAGCACCCAAGGACATTTTCAATCAAAGTAAGTGGTGCCAATTTACCCCTATAATCGATCACACACAGGGTACAACATAAAAAGAATGGAGTGGTGTTAGATGAACATCGAAAATTGAAAATCAATTGAAAACCAATATTCATTGGTTTCGATATTCAATATGATAAAATGGTAAAAATATTTCATAAGATGAAATCTAGAATCTACCCGACAACGTGTGCGCGTTTGTAACTTTTGTTTCTCCTTTACTTTTTCAGTTACCAAAATTTTGGGACCGAAACCCTAAGATCATGTTATAGTACTTTGAAGCAAATATTCCCCAAGATCCAGATCAATTTGAAGGATATACAATTGAATGTTCTGTTCTGAAATCAGAACCAAAACAAACAACGGAAAACTCTGCAAGATTCAACTAACTAACAGCACGAAATAAGAAAAAAAATTGTATAATTACTTCTGTTCTAGAATCTTGTCCCCTGTACCAACCATATGATTTAATTTAATATGTAGAATTTTAACAAAATTAAGATGATTTAAGAAAAGCACATGGCATCAATTTTCTAATTTTTAATCAAATAACAAACAGAAAATCAAAGCCATATATATGTTCTTAAATTGCGTTTATGTAAAGTTGATAGACGAGAATTATTAGATGATTGGATAAAATATACCTGGAATTACTTGTGCTGCAGCTGCTATTACTACTGCTACTGCTACCAGATCTCTTGGTGGAGCTGCCACTGTTGAGGCTTGAAGAACCACTGTCATCACTCTTCTTCCACCACTCCTTATCAGAATTATTATTATTAGTCGTTGGCCTCGGCGATACTTTGCTGTTATTCGCCGAGACCAACGACTCATTATTCTTGTTCTTGTTCTTGTTCTTATTTTTCTTCTTAGATCCCAAAGAGAAAGAAGGGATCATCATCTTCAGATAGAATCCACCTGATCCGCGATCAATGCTTCCACTTCTCCTAACCACTCTTCTACTACCTCCGCCGCCGCCGCGGCCACTACCGTTCTTTAGGCTCTTTGTTTTCCTCTGGTCCTCCGCCGCCGTGGGCGCCTCCTCTGAATTGTTGTTATGTCTGTGGTGATGCTCGACGAGATCCTTGAGAGAGAGCTCGTAATTGGACTCAGGCATGTTCTTAACCATCTCCATGAGCTCCCTTTGGCCTCTGACTATGGCTTGTGTTCGAGAAGCAGGGGACATGCTTCTGTAATGGTGGTGGTGGTGGTTGGCTCTGTTGTGATCACGTGAGGGGCTCGTGCTCCATAGAGGAGGAGAATCCACTTCGTCCCATGATGAGTTGTAACTACGATGCGTGGTTGTTGTTCCATTTCCATTGTAGAGAAGAAATGGATTGGTTGGTTCGTGTGTTCGTGGATCAAGCATGATGATGTCTCTCTTGCTCTGTTTTTTTGGTGGTTCTGTTTTGTGTTTGTAATGTTTGTTTGAAGCAAAGGTGTTTGTTTTTCATTCACCGACGACACGGTTGAGATAGGAGTGAGAAGTGAGAGCTGTTAATGAATAAAGAATAATGCTTTATGGTTTATGCTGCTAAATGCTAATTAATTAATTATTTAATTAATTTGTTTGGTAATCGGGATATTATAGTGTTGAATGAGGGAATAAAATTAACAGGGATTAGCCTCCTTAAGGCTTAAAGTCAAGGGATTCTGGATGCTGGTGGATTTGTGGGGCCCAATTCTTTAATTGCTCTCTCACCCTCACATTTCTCTCGTTTGTCTCTTCTTTTTTTTTAAATGTAACTTTAATCTTTATTTTTCTAAAAGAAGAAAACGATATTGATTCTATTATTTGCACATTAAGAAATTAGATCATGCTTCTAGATTGATATGTGCTCGTATTTTTTTTTTTTTGTCTCATGGTTTAATTATTATATAAATTAAAGAAATATAAGATTTGTCCCTTTTTTTATACTAAATATATCTAAATTTGTACACATTCTTGTATAGAAGATTTTTTTGAAGTATATCTCATCGCTTTAATGAAACATGTCATTTTATCTTTTTCGTAAATAAAATATATGTCAAATTCTAAAAAACAGCCCATGATATGAATATTTGTAAAAGATATTTTAATACTTAAATAAGTAATAATTTAAAAAATTAATAGAATGATTTAGATGAGTAATAGATTTTTAAATATCTTTTATTTTTTATTTTAATTTTTTTATAGATGATCATCCAATAATATGACGATATGTGATATAATTTATTTTTGAATGATATGTAACAATTTAATAATAATTATTAAATGTATTTGTTGATTTTTTAACTGATTTTTGAAATTTTGAGACATTAATCGATAGGTATAGTAATTTTTTTCGGCGGAGTAAGTATCTGTGAAAATTTACCTGTCAAAGAACATATTTGGGGTCAATTTCTTTCATAGGAGACGGAGACGGGACCCTATATAATAAACGGGACAGAGACGGGGATAGAGGTCCCCGTCCCGTGGATATTCGTATAATCCTCGTTATAGAAAATGACCAAAATATCCTTCATATATACATATTAGTTTTAAACCCTCCTGAAACCCCAAGCCATCATTCACATTTGACATTCCCTCTTTTCGTTCAAATCTGATAAAATCATTCACAAAACCCTAACTTCTTGTTCTTTTTAATCCACCTTTTCTCTTAATGTCGTTTCGTCATCTATCATCCGCCGCCATCCTAAACCCCTCACTATTGCCACCCTAAACCCTTCACCGTCATGCATTTGCACTCTTTTTCTCACTTAAATCGCGTCGCCGTTTTCGTCATTCATCATCCATTGTCGGCGTCTTCTCTCTTCACGCGTCCGTGAGTGTCGCCGTTGTCGTCTTCGTTGAAGCAGTGAGGATTCTCTCAACACCATCTTCGTTGCGGTAGGAAGGGTTCTCTCAATGCCGTATTCGTCGCAGTAGGGAGGGTCGTCGTCACCGCTTTTGTCGCAGCAGTGAGGGTCTCTGTCTTCATCGTTCTTCATATGTGGATTGCTGTTATCACTGTATATGTGGATTTGCTATTATCACTGTCTATATTCTATGTGTGTTAATTCTATTATCAAAATTTCTGTGAATTTGCCTTATTCATTTGTGGATTTGCTGTTATCATTTGAGTATTTACTTTCGGAGGTTCCATGGTTATCAATAATTATCTCTATTTTTTTAAATTTTTTTCAATTTTTTTGTTTTAAAAAAAAATCCACGAATAACCGAGTCCCCGACGGATACAGAGTCCCCGTTATCCGTCGCGGAGATGGGACGGGGACAGGGACAGATAATGGAGGCGGGGGCGGGGGGCATGTCCCGTCCCCATGAGGACCCGTTGCCATCCTTATTAATGAAGACTTATGTAGGAATTACTGTAGTTGTGTTGGGAGTCTTGACGTCTATTTAGACTATTTCTCTTAATTATAAATTGTAATCGTCGAATTATAGGTATGACGATTGCATTATGTACAAAAATGTTAGTAATAATTAACTATTTATGAATTATGAAAATCTATGGCTAGCAATGGGTAGGGTAGGGTAGGGTTTGGACTCTACTCTAATCTTATCTGCGGGTTAAAAACTTTCTTAAAATCCTACCATCTCCCATCTACGGGTTGAGAATCTCTCAATCATAACTCTATCTACACCCTAAAGTTCCAAACCCTACTCTACCCGACTTTACCCGCAGAAAAATAAAAAAATTTTAAACAAATATAAAATTCTACCATTCCAAATTTCATACATATTAATAAAATAGAAAATAAAAAACTAAGTTCAAATTAAAATTAAAAACAATAAAATTTTAAGAAAATCTAACATAAAATTACAAATAATATCATCATCAACTAACTTAGAGATTATTTCAAGTTTTTATAAAAGAAAGACCGTGAGTTCAACATTCACTTTCTTCACTACATGCATAACTTTTACATATATATTATATAATATATTAGGAGTGCGGATAGAATAGGGTAGGATATATCCTGAATCTGTACTTATCTTATCCGTAGGCAAACTCGTACCGCACTCTACTTTATCCGCAGTAAATCGAGTAGACAATTCTACCTGAATAAATTGATTCGAATTGAATACCTACAGATAAAATATATATTGCTAGTCTTATAAAAATCTTAACCTTCTTTTGACTTAATTTTTGAATTAAGAATTGTAATATTGAATTATAGTGACTAGACCATTATCCAAATAAAAAAAAATAGAAAAACTAAACTAAATTCTTATAGATCCGTTACACAAAAATGAATCTAGTTAATAAATTATGTAGGGACTTTTTACCGAAAAAAAAAATTATGTAGGGACTTGAATAACTCCGAACTTCGGCTCCTCTCTCCTATGTCTGGCCCCTTACCATTATGAGGTTGTTGATGATAAGTAGATTAATTAGAGGAAAGCAAACTCCTCCTCAAATAATGCTTAATAACTCTTTTCATATTATATATATTATATTATATATAAACAATATGCATTGGAATAATATTATTTGTTATAAGATATTTAAATGGTTCCGGGCCACAAAGAATGATTACCGTGTATGGCATGAGAGAGACCCACCTCAGGTGTTGCCCCAAAAAAGATATATGTGCACTAGTGGATAATTACTGAGTTATGAGGATTCATTCCATAGTTTTATTAAATTCAAGAATATTATTATCTGTTATAATTATTTCCGGTTAAAATCCAGTCATGTGTATTATTAACTAAAATTATTAAACTTTTATAATCCTTACAGTTCTATTTAAGACTTATGATTAAATCCAAATAATAATAATAATATCAATACTCTTGCAAAAAAAAAATCTCAAAATAAGTACTAGAAGTATATATTGTAAATTAATAATAGTAAATCCATAAACAACTTGATCACTTGAAATAAGAAGATCCATTTTTCCACTAGCTTTTTGATCACTTGAAATATATATTCTCATCCATTTTGAAAAAGGTGTTTATTGTTATACATGTTTCAAACATACATAGATACATAGAGATAAAGAAATCAACATGTTGGTTACATTTTTTTTCTCTTTTTATTTTTATTTTTATTTTTTTAATTGTTGCACTGAGTGTCTACGTATTCAATGTACCAATTTAATAAGTATGTGAGAACCCACTTTGATGAGAAATAGTGATAATAATACTAAGACATGATATTGAATGTTCTACAAGCAACATATATAGCATGATGAAAGTGTAGCTTCTGAGAGAGATGGGTAGTTTAGTTGGTATATGTTAATATCAGTTATTATAGGAAGAATTTCAAATGTAGTAGAAATACTAATATTTCAATTATTTTAATCGTTAATTTGAATTATAAAAGATATATATAATATATATTAATTAAAATTAATAGTTAAAATAATTAAAATACCGGTGTTTCTAGTATATTTAAAATTTTTCCGTTATTATATATATTATGTATGTAGAGTGCCTTCCCATTTATTCACTACACAATTAAAGTGATATGTTCTTTTTGGCTTTTAGAACAATTTTGGTTGGTTGAATGAGGTCATTTGCTCCCTCGTTAAGTTTTAAATTTTTAACAAATAAGACTAATATTTGCTCCGATCTTCCAGTACTTCTTGATTATCATTATTAGATTTTTGTCGTCAACAAAAACACTAGAGGAATTTATTCATAATTAATTATAAATAACAACTTAAAATGGTGAAAGAACAGAGTCAATGGAATGTTCATAGTTGATGTGAGTCAAAAGAAACTATCTATATATATATATATGATATGTTGTTGTTTTCTTAATGGAGGAATAATGTTTACAACTTAAGTTTGTTTGGAATCATAAAAAATCTAAAATATTATACAGAAGTCTTTACCTTATATATTTTTCAGGAACTAAGTTATTATATTAAATTAAAGAACAATGTTACATGATTAATAAAATTTATTTTTTTTTAAATAATATTCTATATCTTAAGTATTAAGTTTTAAATGTTTAAATACTAAACTCTGATTTCTAATAGTATAAAAGTAAGATATTAACTAAAAATATTGGCTAATATTAATAAAAAATATTGTTTAACTCCAAATATGTTTCTAAATTAAAACATATATAGAAATCTAAGATTTACATGAATAGTTTTTTCCCATTATCATCAGATAACAAAGAAGCTATATATAATAATAAGTACTATAGAAATAATGAAAAGTATAATTTCATTCAATAATATTAAAAAGACAATCATTT
This sequence comes from Arachis hypogaea, assembly GCF_003086295.3. Lineage (NCBI taxonomy): Eukaryota > Viridiplantae > Streptophyta > Magnoliopsida > Fabales > Fabaceae > Arachis > Arachis hypogaea. The sequence goes on along the minus strand of NC_092043.1, from coordinate 9,565,274 downwards.
AAAATTATTTTATTTAATCTAAGATTTATATTTTTATATATGTGCATGATATTTATAATTACACTTATTAAATTTAACATTACTCAACTATTTTAATAATAATTAAAAAATATAAAATAAGATCATTTTAAATTACTTTAAACCGATGATTTTTATTGTTTCTAAAACATTTTTTGTTTCCTTAATCTCATAGCAACACATTCATCATATGCAATTTTTGAGGGTTTTTATTGATTGTGTCTAAGCTGTTCGACTGTTCATGCCAACTGGCTTATGTGGTTGAGTGGGTTTCCATTACTCTTAGCTGAAAGCGAAGGATACATAAATGATATAATTTAAGTCCATTCAATATTTCATAGTTTGGTGACGTTTGAGATTTTTAGTTTCCAATAAACATATTTATGCACATCACTCACACTATATATATATATATATATATATATATATATATATATATAATATATAAGTCATGGCACATGTCATTGCCCCAATGATCAATTTCTATCATCAATCACATCATTTTCGCAATGTTTTTGGACCTTAAAAAACAACTCATCATCATTATTAGACAATTTTAACAATTAATCTTTCTCCGTTGATGGCAACATTGAATTGCCAAACACTGAGAAAATTAATATATGGCTGTAAAATTTCTATAGATGCCTAATATTTGACTCTAATATTTCCTCTTAAATATATATCCTCATACGAATATACCTTTAAGTTAATGATACTTTTATGCGAAATTCAATTTTTAACTTTAATTTTCTTGCGTGGCAAGGAAACCACTTTGAATGACATATCAAGAATTCAGTTAAACAAATTATGTTTGTCTTGGTGATCTCCTACAGTTAGGTTGTTTTCTTATTCGATCTTGGATCCTTTTCCCAAGTAATTTGCATAACTTTTCAAATTTTTTAGTTAACAATTTTCTCCGCCTCACTTCTGACGCTGCATTTCACAGCCAATTTTAAAAAAGAAAAGAAAAAATGAAAACAGCTTCTTCGTGGACTTTATGATATGATGGTAGATAAATGTGTTACGTATTCATCAAGGAAATAAGGTACATATATACTCATCAACATCAAACATCAACAAGAGATAAATGTTTCTTGTAATGTTGTTATTCTCTTTTTTTTTTTTTTAAATCAAGCTAACAAACTTTTATCTGCCATATTATTAAACCTGATATGAAATTTTAGGTGTTCAAAATCAATCTAAACCGATAAAACTAACTAATCGAATTTGGGAAAATAAAAAAAAATTTAAAGATCCAAAATTTGAGTTTTTACAGTTTTCTTTGTTGTTTGGTTTGGTTTTTTATTCCAACAAAAAAAACCTGGATCAAACCAAATCAAACCGAACTAATATACCAATAAAAACCTTAAATTATCCTAACCCAATGTATTCTCATACACACATAACAGAATACTCACATTCATTCACCCTCTCCCTCGTCTAGTACCGCAAACCTCACTCGTAGTCTCTCTCCAACCTATACTTCCTCACTATTGCATTGTCCTCCTTTTCCTCTGTCATCTATTGAACAGTAGCATTGCGAAAGAGGAGATGATGGTGAACTAGTTGAAATTGAAGATAAAACATCAGATAATTTGACAATTTTATTAAAAAATCGACTAAAATTTAGAATTTGAGCATTTTTGTCACACGAAACCTATTTTTTTATGAATATAATGTTAGTTTTCTTATTTGATGGATATTTTTTTTAGCGTACGTAAATAAAGTTGATCGATATAACTTAACACACATCACATTTTTAAGAGTAATATTTTTAATTGATCTTAAGAAATTTTTGGTGAAAGAATTTAATTCTTAACAAATTAGTATTTATTATTATTCAATAAAAGAACTAACATTCCCCAAAAGTTTTTAAAATTCAAATCAATCATTCTATAAAGATGAACAATATAATATAGGGATTGATTTATTTAATGAAATAAAGATTTAGAGAGTGATTTAATGATTAAAATTTATTAAAAACAAAAATATACAATTAAATTTTTTTAGGGACTGATCTGAAATATTATTCTTTTTAATAGTATCAAATACAAAGGATACTAAATTATATATATATATATATATATATATATATATATATATATATATATATATATATATAATATTCTATTATGATTTATAATGAAAAAAATTTGCTACTATTAATCTATTAATATGGACTTAATCTACTAATTTTATATTTTAATAAATTACAAATATTTTTATCAAATAAAAATATGTGAAGTTTGAGAAAATAAAAAAAATAATTTGATGATGGCTAAAATTATAATCTTAGGTTGAAAACTTAAAAATATTTGTGATGTGTGTTTATTGTGCAAAAAAATAAAATGCTCAAAACAAGCTCAATAGTATGTGTAATTTATTTGGTTATTATAAAACAGGCTCAAATCATTTTAACAGTGCACTCTTCTCCTCTCTGACTGGTAACCAAATGCATGATCAAACATTCTCATCTCTCTTCTTATTATTATTATCCAGGTGATTAATCTTAAATTAAGGATGAAACAAGTAAAGAAAGAGAAACTTAGATTTGGATTCCATCAACCTAAAAAAGGTATAACCAAATTTAAGCAACAAAAAAAAAAAAGAAAAGTCATATGCTAGTGTCAAAATTAAAAATCTAAATCAAAGTTGAATAAAAAGAAAGGTCAATATAGCATTTTTATCTTTGTACTTTTATTATAACTTGTTGAAACGGTCTTTCTCCTGTATTCACCATTCAGATAAGATAAAAAAAAAAGTTGTGTATTATTACTGTTACAAATTAAAGGTCAAAAATAAAATTTGAAGTCAAAGAATGGATAAATGACTAAGATCCTTGAAGCCAAAAAAAAAAGGAAGAAAGAGAAGTAATAATTAGGTAAGGATGAATGCTAACGAACTCTAATTACTACTACTGTCCTATCTCCTCTCTACGTTTTTTATTTAAATTTTGAAGAAGAAAAATAAACTCAAATGTGTTTAACCAAGCTCACGTTTGGAAGCTTTATTCTTCTTTTTAAAAGGATAAATGGCCATAAAGACATAAATTAAAGTAAAAGAGCGAGCACACTATTTGTATCTTCATAACTTTTGAGCTTAACCTTCTTCTCTTCATGATTTTACATTAAATTTTCTATTCTTCAGTATGTTTTATCTTTCTTGATTTCTTATCAATAGAAAAAGACATTACGTGAGATATTGCCAATGAAAAAAAAGGCAAAGAGAGTAAAATCTTGAAGAAAGTTAGAAAATTATTTCAATATTTTTTTGTATGTATTTTTATTTTGTATTCATGATATGAGAGGATTTTTTTACTAAGTTAGGTGAACACTTAGTGGTTGAAAGTCTAGGAAATGAATCTAGCCAAATTAAACTTGAGTAGAAGTTTGGTTTGTCTTAGATAGAATTGAATAGAATCCTAAAAAATTGGTAATTGTAATTTTTGTGAAAGATAATGAAAATTCTACCATAGTTATGGTAGAGACTGAATATAGGTCACATTGCACAAGATGGTTGAATCAGGATATATGATTATGTCATTTTCTTTTTTCTGTTATGTTTTTGTTTTACATTCGATATGAGACAAATAAAATTGTTTCCTACTCAATCTATCTCACAGAAATTAACTCAAAATATCCAAAAATAATGAATTTGTTCTGTTTCTGATCAATCGTAAAAAGACAAAATAAAAGTATCTCCTATATTATTAATTTAGACTCAATAACAACTTAATTCTAAATCTAGTTTAAAATTAAAGTGAATAAGTTAAAAAAAATCATAAATTCAACTCTTCTTCTTTAGACTATATATATTGATAACTTTCAAAATACAAAAAAAAAAAAAACAAATAAAAAAGAAACCCTTCGCTTTTTTCATATACATTATCACATGAATGCTCACGTAAACATAGTCAATATCAGCCCTAACGTATTTATATTCTTTTACATATTTTAATACTTATTTAACTATATATATCATTTTATTAGAATTGATATTTATTTTATATTATGTATATTTGTGGTCTTTTCTATTTCTAACTTTCTTTTAGATCTGTTCTTATATATATATATACACACACTAAATTATATATATATATATATATATATGTATATATATAATTTAAAATTATATATTATTTTGTCGAAGACAATTTTGTGCAAATAGAATAAGTACAATTTAAAAAAAAAATCTTTCCGAAATTTACTACAAAGAGTTCATATTCAATATTTCAAGTTTCAACCGAAGATATTTTTGGTTAATCTACAAAGTTAGTTCTCCACCAAATAAGCTACATAGTAGCTAATATTTAATCAGAATTTTTGGGGTTAGAAAATTTTTGGAGAAGAATAAAATATCAAAGAAATTTTATGCCTGACGCATGCGCTTGTTTCATTCGTCAAATTCTTTCGTAGTTGCCACTTGCCAACAAATAGAACCAAACAGACTACACAAGAAATTGAGCACACAAAAATTACTTAACAAAACCCTTTAAGAAAACGTTGCAACTTATCTAGAAGCCATTTTAAACCAAGTCAAAATCTTGGGTTTTATTATTAATGTTTTGATGTTGAAGGAACAAAGAGACAATTTGTCAGTTTCAAATTATACATTGTTAACGCACGAGTGGCCCAAGACTTCTGGCGAAATATTACATGTAAAATTGTCAACTTATCTAGAGAGAGAGACCCAACGTGTGTGCAATTTCTTCTTGTTCACTTGTGGTTTAAATTATTTGTCATCACTTGATTTTTCAGGTTTATCTATTCTGTACTAAATCTAAAAAAAAATGTAATATCTATCTAATATCATTCAATTGATTGATTGATTGATTATTGATTATTTGATAGTTAAAATTTTTTTATTGTTAATATTTTTATGTTTTGCAATAAAAAAAATATATTTAAGCGACTTGATCACTAAATCTTCTAATTATTTAGTTTAGAATAAAAAAAAATTAATGACTATAAAAAAAATAATAACAAAAAAAAAATTACTTTTGTTTCCCATAATTACCTCCACATATATTATTGTTAAATTTTATTTATACAAGTGCATAATTAGAATATTTTTCTATTCGTTCTAGAAGGCGGCGTATTATTATAACGGTTTATATCATTTTTCTTGCGTACGTACACTACGGTGTTTTTGTTTAGCTACTTAGGAAATTAATATTTAAAATGTCATAAGAACAACTAATATTCTAAATGTTTAATTTATTTAATTTTAAATAATTACTAATATGATACTCAAAAGTTTATACAGCTGATAAAAAAAATTCAAAAAATGCTAACGATAAATAAATTTTCAAAATATTAAAAATCGAACAAAAAAACTAGATATTAAATATATATTATAAAAAAATTTTAGAAATCAAATTTTAATACAATTTTTATAATTATTATTAAAAAAATAATATTTTTTATCATTAAAATTTGTTAATTTTATATCAAATGATTTTTTTTAAAAGATTTTTTATTATGAATTATCACATTTTTTTGAAAAATAAAAAAAATCTAGACATCAAATTTTATTTTGAATATTTTTGTATGCCTTCTAAACATTTATTTAAATATTGGCACAAAAATTCAGACTAAATGAATAAGCCGTTTGTTAAATATAAAAAGATTTTTGTCACTTACAAAAAATATAATAATTATTAGTTATTTTTGGTGTATTTTTAAATCATTTAGGAACCGTTTCGTTGATAATATCTTTCAGAAACTTTTTTATCAATGACTGAATCTTTTTGGTACCAAATTAGTAATTAATCTATTTAATTTTTTTACTGTTTAAATGAGTTTTAACTATATTATTATAGTTAATTTTTTATAATCAACATATGATCGAATTCTTTTTAACAATTTTATTTACATAATCATCATTTTTGTTAGAATAAATATTCAATTTTAACCATCAAAGATTCGTACAATGACAAAATTAATCACAAAAAAACTAAATAAATCTTACAACAAAAATACCAAACTATTAAAGCTAGAGTTGACTATATTAAAAAAGCATGATAAATTCCTAAACTATTCTTCTATAATCATCTTCAACTTCTTAATAAAAATATTTACCTCCAATAAAAAATAAGTACTGCAAATCAACAATCAATATAAATTGTTTTCGCACACTCCAACTTCTATATGGTGAAGTAGATGATTGTAATTAGAGAAGAGAGAAAAACCAAAATCATAGATTCCGTAATATTCAAAGATCAAATAATGAAAGTTTAAGAAAAGAACAAAAAAGAAATAAAGAAATAAAAGGACCCAACAATTAAAGATTAGAATTTGAAAAAATAAATTACAAGTTTGCCTTCATATTGTTATTTTCTGTAATTGAAAAGAGGCTAATATCAAAAACAAGATTAAAATAATGAGTTAAAGGCCATGTTAATTCGTCTAACCAATTTTGACTTCCGACTAAATCACCAATAACAAGAGGTTTTATCCGAGGAGGACACTTTAGGAGCCATAATCCCACTAAAAAGAGCATAAAGGACAGGCAGCTACACTCAAAAAAGAAAGTAAGAAAAAAGAGAACTGGTGAAGACTTCACCGGAAACACCTCTCTAGTTCGAAGAAAGTTGGATGAATATGGAGGGAGGTAATGAAATAGAGAATGTTTAAAAGCGCTCTTTTAGTGAGATAGTGAAAGGAGGACGTACACCAGTGGTTCCTAAGGAAAATGATAGTTTCTCAGAATTTGAAAATTTCGAGAGAGAAATGGACGTGACTCAAAGAGAAAAAGACAATGACCGACAGAGAAAAAAGAGCTGTGACCCAGAGATTAAAGTGAAAAAGGTGAACGGAATATACAATTTTGTTATTAGTGAGGTGGCAATAAAGAAGTTAAGGCACTCTTGGTGGGATACGTTAATTGTGAAGTTGATAGGGTGTAGAATATCCTTGTAGGTTCTACCAAGGAGGCTAGAATCCATATGGGATAAGCAAGGGAGTATAGAAGTTATCGACCTAGAAAATAAGTTTTTCTCATCAAATTCTTCTCCCAAGAGAAATTGGATTATGCTTTAACAGAAGGTCCTTGGAGGATCTTCGATCATTACCTCTCCATTAGATTTTGAAAACCAAACTTCAATCCAAAGGAGGCTAGTATTGATATGGTGACAACATGGGTACGACTACCGGAATAGGCTGTAGAGTATTATGAGAAAGAGATTTTGGAGAAAATTGGCAATATAATGGGAAGAACTTTAAAGGTAGACTCCAATACTGCTGAGAAGTGTCGTAGAAAATTTGCAAGAATGTATGTTAAATTAGACCTTGAACAACCTCTTATTGCTCAATATTCTATTAATGGAGTAAGATACCTTATGGAATATGAGGGTCTCTATGATATATATTTCAGATGTGACATTGTGGAGCACGAGAGAGCTCACTATTTCAAGAAGCCACAAGAAGAGGTCACCGATGAAGTCAAGCAATGAAGGAGGTAGTTAGATGGGCTAGGAAAGAAGCAGCAGAGAGTACAACTAAAGGAATGGAGAAGAATGGTAAAGAAAGAATTAGTGTTTTGGATAAGGGCAAAAAAAAAATGAAAGCTTAAAAGAACCTTTGGACCTTTGGATGGTAGTGCAGCGTACTACACGTGGCAGAAGCAATAAGAAATCAGACAATGAAAAGGTGAGTGGGACGAATGGAGAGAGTAGTGAAGATGCTGATAAAATAGTCACACACAAAACGTAAGGTACAAGATTTACAATTCTTAATGAGAAAAATCATTGTGATACTAATATCAATCATTTGCAAAAATAGAATGTCCCTCCAGAAACGACCAATCAAGATAATCCAAGACCATCATTGATGCCCTTCCCAAATCGTACCTCTACCCATACGACACATAATGTCAAAAAGAATAACCCATTTAGAGAAAAAAATGAAAAACCAGCAAGCTTAAAAAACAGTGACACAACAAGTCCAACAAATTGTCCAAACCAAGTCCCAAAAATTACTCAACCCATTCAAACAAACCAACATGAATAACCTAAGACCCAAATCACTGTCAACCAAAACTAGTCCATTTAAAGATCAAACCAAAGCCCAAATCATAAAAATACACCCATGAACAACCAATACTTTCAAAACTATAGCAATGCAATAATTATGAATTCTCAAAAAATACCAATGAAAGAGATTTATGTCCTTAAAACTGTGATAATAAAAGAGGGTGGGTTCCCAAAGTGCCAGATCCACTAGACCTCCACTCAATTGACACAGATATCGTGGTAGAAGTAGCGAAAAATCATAAAGAGGAGGTGCTCAGGAGGAATAGAGAAAATATATATGAAGAAGAGAGACAGAGGTATAAAGGTAGTGAAAAGAATGCCAATAAAATTAGTGATCAAGTTGAGGAGACCTCCCTTGGTGGAGAAGAGATGCAGATGGAGCAAAAAGTGTTTTTCTTCCTTCCATTTTAGTTAATCATGATAATTTTCTCTTGGAACTGTAGAGGTGCAGCGAGTCAAACGTTATTTCTCTCGCTCCCAAAAAAATTTATGAGAATATATAGACGTGATATAGTTATTTTACAAGAAACTAGATGTAGTGGTGAGCAAGCTAGAAAGACTATTAACCAGTGCGGTTTCAACTATATTATTATAGAGGATGCTAATGAATTTAGTGGGAGAATATGGGTGCTTTGGAAGGACCCTAATATAACCATATTCCTAATTAAAGTTCACCCTCAGTTTCTTCATATGGAGGTGAAGTAGCCTTATAAGAGAAGTTGGTGCCTAACGGCAATATATGTGAGTCAGCAGGAGATTTTTAGAAGATCTTTGTGGATAGAACTGAAAATTTTAGCTAACAGAATGGATAAAGAGTGGATATTGATAGGTGATTTTAATGAAATATCTTGCCCAACAAAAAAGAAAAGAGGCGGACGGACGGATCTCAGGGCATGTTAAAGATTTAGAGATTGGATGAATGAGTAGTGCTCCCTAATAGATTTGGGGTATGCATGTACTAGATTTACGTGGAGAAGACCTGTTTGAGAAGAAAGGGAAAGAGTGTATAAACGTCTAGATAGAGCGCTGGTCAATGCCAATTGGAGAATGAGGTTTGAAGAGGCTAAAGTTGAAGTGCTTACTAGAACCAGATCAAACCATCATCCACTTTTCCTCACTCTAGAACCACAAAACTAGAGATGCAGAGATAGGCCGTTCAGATATGAGGTTATGTGGAAGTTGCACCCAAAATTTGATGATTTCATTAATCAAAACTGAAATAAGGATGTAACTCTCAGTTAAGCTCTTGGTCTAATCGCTAATGACTTGAAGAATTAGAACAAAGAAGTATTCGGACATGTGGGGCAGTAGAAAAGAAAGTTGCTAAATAAACTTAGAGGAATTCAAAGGGCACAGGAACACTCCAAGAACCCATTTATGGAGAAACTCGAGAAACAACTTAATGCAGAACTCGAAAAATTACTTGATCGAGAAGAAGCTATGTGGCTGCGAAAGGTGGATTGTAAAAAGTAACCGCAATACACGATATTATCACACAAAGACTATCATCAAACAAAGGAAGAATAGAGTTGTGAAATTGAGAAATTTTCAAAGTGAATGGATAGAGGATTAAAAAGAACTGAAAAAATTTGTCGTACAATTTTATAATGAGCTATTTCAAGAGGAGATAGACTGCCCACAATTTCTAAATGTGACATATTTTTATTCCCCTTTTGAAGGAAGACATAAGAAGAAACATGGACTTGCTACCCACCTAAAATAAAATTAAAAGAGTCTATTTTAATATAGGCTCTCTAAAAGCCTTAGGCATTGATGGGTAGCCTCTTTTTGTAATACCCGGTCTAACCGAAATTAATTAAATAATGAGTTAAGTAGGAGCGAATATGGTTGGAATATTTGGCAATTGAAATTTGATGATTTAAATATGATTTTTGGATTCAGTGAATTTTTCCGAGTCGGAAAACATAGTTTTCTGCGAAAAAGCGCGCAGTGGAATTTTGACCGACAGTACCGGCTGAGACCTGTCTGGTACTGGAGCTGAGAAAATTTATTATGAGTAAATAAGATTAAGAAATGAGGAATTATGATTAGGGGAGGTAGAAATATTTAAAGTGCGATTTAGAGCGCTAATGTTAAAGGGTTTGGTCCAAAATTGGGTCAACGGACAAAAATAAGTGAATTGGGCCTAAGTGGGCCCAAGACCCAACATATATAAACATTAGTTATGAGCATTTCAGCTCATTTTTACCCTAAAAGAGAGGTTGGGGCGCTGAAATAGTGAAGAGAGGAGAGAAGAGAGAAAACCTAACTCTCTTTGATCTTCAAACCACCATAACTTGAGCTACGGAGCTCCGATTGACGAGCCGTTTGCGGCCACGCGTCGCTCTTCTCATCCTCTACAATTCTATCTAAGTTTTGTGGTGAGTATTCCATTCATCTCTGCCCAGTTTTCGAAATTCTCCACTGTTACACGTTTTTGAGAAGTTAGTGTTGAAATCTTGTGATTTTGGGTGTTTAGGGATACTCCAACATGGATTCTAAGTGGGTTCTACCCCTACTTCATATGGGCTGAGGTAAGAAGTGCTCAAACCCTTGTGATTTATCATCTTTATGAGCCCTAGGTTGATGTATGTATGTAATATTGGTTATGTTAGTGCATTTGATGGTTTTGGTGCACGATTGGGAGATTGGTGTTGCTTGAGGAGCTTTGGTGAGGCTTGGAGCTAAGGTTGGTGGAGACTCCCAAAGAAGAGGCTCAATTGATTTGGCTACAAGAGGTACGGTTTAAGTTTCATTTAAGTACCGTGTGGTGTGATGAGAATTCCTAGGCTAGATGCCCCTAGGATTAAGTTTGGATTGTGTAAATGGTTGGTGCTAATATGCATAGTGGTATGTAATGTGAATTAATGATTGGGTTGAGAATTGTGTGGCCTTGTATGTTTGGTGTATTGAGAATTGAATGTATGGGGTAATGAGTATTGAATTGTGGTTTATGCTTTTAAATTGTGAAATTGGGCCGGAGGCCGTATATTTTGGGCCGGAGGCCGGAAAGAGGTAAGGAAGGTAAGTTGATGTGTGCATTGTATGATGACACAAGTGATTGGATGAATTTCATATAATGAATATATGAATGATTGGGTTGGCTATTGAATAATGAGGTTTGAGGAGTTGAAGTGTGGAAATTGGTAAATTTTGGGTGAAATAGTATAGATGAGATAATTTGAGTCCCCTGGGTAGACGCAGTGATGTGATTTCACTAGCTCCAGGTGAGGGTATGATGTATTGATATAGAGTTGTTGAGACAGAACAACTGGTGATGGTTTTGCTTATGATTCTGAGTCTGATTCGTGTAAGAAACAGCGAGTTGGGAAACATGTGTAACATGAACTAGATTTAGTATCCCCTTACGACAGATGCCTATTTATGGATTAGTGAGAATCTAGGCTGGATACTTGGTGAAAAGGAGTTTAGGATGCTTAGTGAGTTTTTATTGCAGTGCATTGTATTTATTTGGCACTTTTACCGTACTGGGAACCCATGGGCCCGGGGTTCTCATTCCGTATATATCTCTTGTTTTTCAGATACAGGTTCAGGTGCTCAGAAGTGAGCTGTGGTTCGTCTGAGAGCCGGCGAAGATCTTTATTTTCTCTACTTTGTGTTTTGCTTAGAATCTCTCCACCTTTGTTTTTAAGATATTATATTATGTGTTGAACTCTTTTGGAACTTGCCTATAGAGGCTCTTATGTTTCCTTTGGGAGAGATTAGGATGTTCTGTTGTCAACTACTTTCATACTGTACCCTAGCCGGCCTAAACTTCGCGGGTCGCGACTAGTGGCTATTTACTTATGTTATATATATCTATCTGTTATCTATCTCTTAATCTCTTTTATAACTTGTCCATATATCGCTTTCGGCTTCACGTTTTATCTTTTCGTTGTCGAATCGTGAGTGATACGTCTTCGCGATTTTATTTCTACTCTTTTCAGGCTTCTCGATTAATACTCCTTTCGAAATTACTTATATTTATATATTAAAAATCCACCTGAGAGTCGTACCACCGTAATATCATTGACTTATGACTCGAGCATAAGGATTTGAATATTAGGGTGTTACATTATGGTATCAGAGCAGTTCGTCCTCGTGAGCCTGAGGGATGGAACTGCTTATGCTTCAATGCATACTCTGAGTCTGTGCCTGTGCTAGTTAGGGTATCTAACTGATACATCTAGCATGAAGTCCATGAGTGTACCTCTGGTACTTTGAAGCACTATACTTCCGATATTGAGACTGATCAACTTGATATCGATTGTTTGGTGTGTATAGGAACCAGATGGCGCCTCGTGGACTCGGTCGGGGACGTGAGAGAGATCGTACTAGCACGCAGGAACCGGAAGTCAACCCGAATAACCCGGTAAACCTTATGGTGGCGTTGGAGAATATGGCTGCTGCTATGCAGGCCACTGCGGAGGCTCTTGGACAACAGATAAACAATAATGGCAATTGCGGAAGTGTAGCTCAGGGCCCGATGACACTGGCAACTTTCTTAAAGGTTAACCCACCTAAGTTCAAGGGAACCACCAATCCGACTGAAGCTGATACTTGGTTTCAGGCCATGGAGCGAGCACTGCAAGCGCAGTTGGTGCCTGAAGAGCAGCGTGTTGAATTTGCTACCTATCTGCTCATGGGGGAAGCATCGCATTGGTGGCAAGGGGCTCGACGTCTCCTGCAATAGGGGAATGATCCTATCACTTGGGATGCCTTCCAGGTGGAATTCTATAAGAAGTACTTTCCAAATTCCGCCAGGACAGCCAAGGAATTGGAGTTACTACAGTTGAAGCAAGGTGCTATGTCCGTATCTGAGTATACAGACAAATTTGAGGAGCTATTCAGGTTTTCCTGCATGTGTCATGGAGCTCCGGAAGACTTCGAGGAATGGAAATGCATTAAGTATGAAGGAGGGCTTCGGAGCGACATCTTAAGTTCAGTGGGACCAATGGAGATCCGAACTTTTTCAGAGTTAGTGAATAAGAGCAGAATTGCTGAAGAGTGTGTGAAGAGGATGGTTGCAGAGAAAGGAAGTCATAGAGGGCACAACCAAGGATTTGCACCAAGGGGTCGAGAGTTTAAGGAGAGAGGATACATACAACACTTTCCCCAAGGACGGAATAACTTTGCAACGAGTGAGGAGTCCCAAAGGGATGGTAAGGAAAAACGGGCAGCGGCTGCTTCTAATGTTTTGAGCTGTCAGAGGTGTGGAAGTCATCACCCAAATAGGCCATGCCGATTGGGGTTAGGCGTATGTTACAAGTGCGGGTTACCAGGGCATGTATCAAGAAATTGCCAACAAGGAGAGAGTCGGGATGCGGGCTGATTGCGACAGTAAGATTGAGGTAATTATTATCATCAAGCTTAAAGGACAGTGCGTGATTTTATAATACCGCCTAGACAGTAAAACTGGGAATGTCAAGCTTAATATTAGACTGAGAAGCAAACCGGATGGTCCGAGTAAGGATTTGCCTTAATACAAATGGATAAATGCTTGTGATGTAAATGATTTTTCTGTTGAGAATGGTGTGTTGTGTTTGTTATATAGTTGGTTAATTTCTGGATTTTTGGTGAAACGGATTGAACCCGTGACTTTTAGTTCCTTGATTTAAATAGATAAGAAATGGTCCTAAATGATGGATTTAGAAATGTTGATTTGAAATGCCAGTCATGCTAAGTTGTGGTTGGATACTTGAGGAAATAAGTGGTGGAGCTAATACTTGACGAGAAATCAAAGCGGCATAAAGCGTTAGCATACTAGGGTAATAATAAGGAAAAGTGGGGTATGATTAGAAATGCCTTATGCTTTGAGTACTTAAAAGTTTAGTGAGCTTATACAGATAATGATTCTAGATAATTGGAATTTATTTGCGGCTGTGAGCCTTGATGGTTCTGAAACGGATGAGAAAATTATCATTGATGCGTAATCGGATTTAGATGATGATTGAGTGCAAGTTGTCGTGTTCGAGAGATGAGTGCTATGATGTTTGGTCATGGTGACCTTGGATTTAGATCAAGATTTGTAATGATCGGTTTCAGAGGAATCGTTTGGAAACCTTTAAATTGCAATACTGATGCGGTACTGAGATTGGTTTGAGGGAAACCGTGACGGGTGGTAAACTCCAATTTTTGGGGAGGTGCTGTTGAATTTCTTTTTCCCAAGAATTTGAAGGAGTGTTGATTATATTTTTGAAAATGATTTTTGATCTAGGTGACTTCAACAAAAGAGATGTGTCTCGAAAGCTTTTATAGATTATTAAAGGAAAGCGGATTCTTAAGAGTTTGTCAGCTTGTTAGTCCAAACTCATTGAATTCTAAAAACGAATAAAGCTTTGATTAATTATAGTGGAGTGGGATGATGGCTATGATTAACGATGATGGCAGTATTATTGATGAGACGATAAGAGTAAGGAACGAGGCTGTTGGTCGGTGTTGAACGAATGACCGAGACCCTCGGAGATAGAGAAATCAGAGCGCGGCAACGGAAGCGCGTAGAGTAAAAGGACATTGGAACTGTTATGTGTTGAATATAAAGGCAGACTACGCTCGCGTACTCGTAGTGATGGATGGAATTTTCGAGGGCGAAAATTTCTGTTAAGGGGGTAGAATGTAATACCCGGTCTAACCGAAATTAATTAAATAATGAGTTAAGTAGGAGCGAATATGGTTGGAATATTTGGCAATTGAAATTTGATGATTTAAATATGATTTTTGGATTCAGTGAATTTTTCCGAGTCGGAAGACATAGTTTTCTGCGAAAAAGCGCGCAGTGGAATTTTGACCGACAGTACCGGCTGAGACCTGTCTGGTACTGGAGCTGAGAAAATTGATTATGAGTAAATAAGATTAAGAAATGAGGAATTATTATTAGGGGAGGTAGAAATATTTAAAGTGCGATTTAGAGCGCTAATGTTAAAGGGTTTGGTCCAAAATTGGGTCAACGGACAAAAATAAGTGAATTGGGCCTAAGTGGGCCCAAGACCCAACATATATAAACATTAGTTATGAGCATTTCAGCTCATTTTTACCCTAAAAGAGAGGTTGGGGCGCTGAAATAGTGAAGAGAGGAGAGAAGAGAGAAAACCTAACTCTCTTTGATCTTCAAACCACCATAACTTGAGCTACGGAGCTCCGATTGACGAGCCGTTTGCGACCACGCGTCGCTCTTCTCATCCTCTACAATTCTATCTAAGTTTTGTGGTGAGTATTCCATTCATCTCTGCCCAGTTTTCGAAATTCCCCACTGTTACACGTTTTTGGGAAGTTAGTGTTGAAATCTTGTGATTTTGGGTGTTTAGGGATACTCCAACATGGATTCTAAGTGGGTTCTACCCCTACTTCATATGGGCTGAGGTAAGAAGTGCTCAAACCCTTGTGATTTATCATCTTTATGAGCCCTAGGTTGATGTATGTATGTAATATTGGTTATGTTAGTGCATTTGATGGTTTTAGTGCACGATTGGGAGATTGGTGTTGCTTGAGGAGCTTTGGTGAGGCTTGGAGCTAAGGTTGGTGGAGACTCTCAAAGAAGAGGCTCAATTGATTTGGCTACAAGAGGTACGGTTTAAGTTTCATTTAAGTACCGTGTGGTGTGATGAGAATTCCTAGGCTAGATGCCCCTAGGATTAAGTTTGGATTGTGTAAATGGTTGGTGCTAATATGCATAGTGGTATGTAATGTGAATTAATGATTGGGTTGAGAATTGTGTGGCCTTGTATGTTTGGTGTATTGAGAATTGAATGTATGGGGTAATGAGTATTGAATTGTGGTTTATGCTTTTAAATTGTGAAATTGGGCCGGAGGCCGTATATTTTGGGCCGGAGGCCGGAAAGAGGTAAGGAAGGTAAGTTGATGTGTGCATTGTATGATGACACAAGTGATTGGATGAATTTCATATAATGAATATATGAATGATTGGGTTGGCTATTGAATAATGAGGTTTGAGGAGTTGAAGTGTGGAAATTGGTAAATTTTGGGTGAAATAGTATAGATGAGATAATTTGAGTCCCCTGGGTAGACGCAGTGATGTGATTTCACTAGCTCCAGGCGAGGGTATGATGTATTGATATAGAGTTGCTGAGACAGAACAACTGGTGATGGTTTTGCTTATGATTCTGAGTCTGATTCGTGTAAGAAACAGCGAGTTGGGAAACATGTGTAACATGAACTAGATTTAGTATCCCCTTACGACAGATGCCTATTTATGGATTAGTGAGAATCTAGGCTGGATACTTGGTGAAAAGGAGTTTAGGATGCTTAGTGAGTTTTTATTGCAGTGCATTGTATTTATTTGGCACTTTTACCGTACTGGGAACCCATGGGCCCGGGGTTCTCATTCCGTATATATCTCTTGTTTTTCAGATACAGGTCCAGGTGCTCAGAAGTGAGCTGTGGTTCGTCTGAGAGCCGGCGAAGATCTTTATTTTCTCTACTTTGTGTTTTGCTTAGAATCTCTCCACCTTTGTTTTGAAGATATTATATTATGTGTTGAACTCTTTTGGAACTTGCCTATAGAGGCTCTTATGTTTCCTTTGGGAGAGATTAGGATGTTCTGTTGTCAACTACTTTCATACTGTACCCTAGCCGGCCTAAACTTCGCGGGTCGCGACTAGTGGCTATTTACTTATGTTATATATATCTATCTGTTATCTATCTCTTAATCTCTTTTATGCCTTGTCCATATATCGCTTTCGGCTTCACGTTTTATCTTTTCGTTGTCGAATCGTGAGTGATACGTCTTCGCGATTTTATTTCTACTCTTTTCAGGCTTCTCGATTAATACTCCTTTCGAAATTACTTATATTTATATATTAAAAATCCACCTGAGAGTCGTACCACCGTAATATCATTGACTTATGACTCGAGCATAAGGATTTGAATATTAGGGTGTTACACTTTTTACAAAGACCAATGGGACTGAATTAAGTTAAATATCTTTAACCAGATGCAGTTGTGTTGGAGAGAACCTGAGCTCATTAAGTACTTCAACAACACTCCTATTACTTTCATCCCAAAAATTTCTCACTCACAATTCATTTCATAATTTTGGTCAATCTCCCTATATAATGTGAGTTACAAGGGATTATCAAAGATCATAGTAGAAAGGTTAAAACTAGCACTGATTGAGAGAATTGCTCCTCAGTAGTTGAGTTTTGTTCCAGGTCGAAAAATACAAGATAATATTATGATTGCTAAAAAACTTCATCATATTATGCGATTAAATTTGACTTTAAGAAGGCTTATGATTGAGTGCGATGGTCCTTCCTAAATATCTATTTGTAAGAATTTGGCCTTCCAGATAAACTTATAACTATAATCATGCACTACGTTATCTCAATGTCATACAAGCTGTCCCAATTAATTGAGGAGTATGCCACTTCAGGAAGATGGAGATCCAATACTGCAGGGAAGAGATGGACAACAATTTTGCATCTTCTCTTTGTGGATGGTCTCCTTGTGTTTGCGGAGGCCAACACTGATCAGATTATAATTATTTTTGAAGCTATGGAAAAATTTTATGAGGCGTCAGGATTAAAGGTGAGTAAAGAAAATATTGCTATGGTGTTCTCAAATAATGTGAAGAATGACGTTAAACTGGACATTATGAACATTTGTCAATTCCAAGAGAACTAAAGTCCGGATAAGTACCTAGGTGCTATGATATCTAATCATAGATGAGGAAAAGAAAAATTCAAACATGTTCTCCAAAGAGTTTAGGAAAAGCTTAAGGGATGGAAGAGTCAATGTCTGTCGTTAGCAGGGCATACCACTCTAGCTAAAGTAATTCTTAATCCTATTGCAAATTACGATATGCAAAACTCAATGCTGCAAAAAAGGATATGCAATGAAGTGGAGAAAGCACAACACATGTTTATTTACGGGAATTGTCAGCAACAAAAACGTATACACAACATATCTTAGAAGACTCTATGTCTACCAAAGAAATAGGGAGGATTAGGGATGAAGAGTCCACAATATATGAATGAAACCATTATGATGAAAGCTTGCTGGCGCATCATAACAGAACCAGAGGCACTATGGATGAGAGTTATCACCCATAGTGAAGGGGGCAACACTTATAAATTATTTGAAAATGCAAAGAATAGAAAACATTCACAAGTGAAAAAAAAAAAAACTAAGGAGAGTGTTTTCAAGATTGAGAAAAAATTGTAGATGAATTATAGGAGATTGGAGCAAAGCTCTATTTTGGAAGGACTATTGGATCTCTAACACTAGGAGCCTAATTAAGAAGAGTGTAAATCAGATTCCTATAAAAATAGTGGAGGCAAAGATAATTGATTATGTGAATGAAGAAAGAGGATCGAACACTTTGAGCATAGAACCATTCATTACAATTCATACTTTACAAAAATAAAAAAATAAAAATCCCACCAAATAAGGATAAAAGAAGAGACATCTTATGCTGGATACATAAAGCAAATGGTATTTTCACAATTTCATCAGCTTATAAAATGCTTACTAGGCAGAACAAGGAAGAAAACAAGATATGAAGAGTCATATGGAAATGAAAAGGACCAGAGAGAATACGGACCTTTATCTAGCAGACAACACATGAAAAACTCTTGACTTTAAAAAGAAAAGCTAGATTAATGAGAATATCGCCGTTTTGTCATAAGTGCCTCAAGACGGAAGAGACCATACTTCAAGCCTTGAGAGACTGCCCAAGTACTGCAGTAATATAGTATAAACTTATTCAACCATCTGTAATAGTGCCTTTCCTTTCAATTTTCCTGCAATCCTGGATGGAATTAAACCTGTTGAATGATTTAGGGAAGAATTGTCAGAATGAATGAAAAGATGAGTTTATGGTAGGATGCTGGTGGTTATGGAGATGGAGAAATATATAAGTGCATAATCCTAATTTCAACAGACCTTTAAATGTTGTTCAGATTAGTAGAGAATGTATATCCAACTACAAAAGGACATTCTAGAAGAAGTATCTCTTGGTAGAACGCGAAAAGACAAGAAGAACAAACTTTAAATGGCAACTATCTCTACTTGAATGGGTCAAGTTGAACACTAATGGTTTTTTATCTCACCTGCAAAGTCAAAAGAGTGGATGCGGGAGTTTATTAAGTACTTGCCAGGGAGAATGAATTGGAGGTTTCATGGCTCATTTAGGACTTACTCGTTCGCAAAAGCAGAACTTTAGAGGGTCATACATGAACTGCAGATGGCTGCAGATCTGGGAATGAAAAGGATAGAAGTTGAGCTAGACTTTATGGAGACGCTAGAAATAATAAATCAATGTAGCATTAAAACAAATCTACACACTGAAGCAACAAGAAAAATTGCCTAGTTCAAGAGAAGACCTTGGAAAATAGTTTTTAGACACATAGCAAAAGAAGCTAACCATTGTGTAGATTGGCTTGCGAGAGAAAGTACCAAAACTGAATGTCCTTTTAAATTCATAGTCGTTTTTTCGAGCTAACTAGTTTGAACTTTGATGATGTGAAGGGTTGACACTATCTCAGAAAAATGCCTTGTAATCCTTGAGTTTTGATGGTTTTTCTTTGGTGTTTCTTTGTCTGGGCTTAGCCGCGTTTCTTTAACAAAAAAAAAAGGCCATGCAAATCACCAATTATTAAAATATTGTGTCATCTTCTTCTATATCAAACAAATCCTACCTTCTTTCCTACCTATAGTATCCATCTCCACTTCCTCCATCATTCTCTAATATCACCACGTTCCCAGCCACCATCTCATCCTTACTCCTCGCTCACCCCCACCCCACCGTTAGCTACCATCGTCCCACCCTTGCACTTAGCTTGCATCTCTCTTTCTCTTCTCTCCCTTGCACTCCTCTTCGTTGTTGTCTCCTTCGCCCTCCATCATCACTCTCGCACCTCCTTGGTAGAATTGAAGGTTTCAAGCCACACACTACCTTCTTCCATGGATATTGTATCTCTGCTGTGAATCTTTTCCATGGTGGCTTCCTCACACCACAAAACTATGCTTCGCTAATGTTTCTCGAATCCATGTTTGGCTATGTCAAATTTACTACTGTGACTGCTATGACAACATTTTTACCTTGGCACATGGAGGATGATGGTAAAGATGATAATGATGTTGAAGAGAATGGGAATGGTGATTATGATAAAGAGAAAAATAAAAAAGAGAAAAAGAATAATTATGGTTAAAGTTTGACTTTTTATGAAAGAAAAAGACTCAAAAACATTAGTAAAAAATTTTTAGAAAATTTTGGAGAATATATTAATAAGGGTAATTTTGGAATTTCAGAAAAAAATTAATAAAATCAATTCTAAAAGGTAGAAACTCAATTTAACGATTAGTTATTTTTGTCAAATAGAACTCATTTTTTATTGATACAAAATTAGTTTAGTTTTTTTTTAGTTAATTTTGTCAGCATACAAATCTCTGATGGTTAAAAATAGCCATTTATTATTTTCATATCATTATCACACTTTTCTCTCTTCAACCCTCATTTAGTTCACCACTGTACTTTTTTCATCACGCAACCCCCATTTAGTATCCCCTTCATCCTTCAATTTTACACTCACCTCATTGTCATTGTCGCCGTGACATCATTTTTTACTGAGCACCCACTACTATCACTCCTCCACCTTAACTTTTCACCACCTCCCCGATTGGAACTGTCATTTCAATCTACCGCCAACACCCAATCATTCACCACCATCCAATCTTAGCTCACCCCACCAACCCTACCCAAATCAACTCTATCCCTCATTTGAACTTTCAACTCCTTACTATTGCCACCAATCCATTAGAATCTCTAAATTCTTAATGTCATCCCACCCTTCTTCTATGTTAACTCAAATATTTGACACCACAACTCCATTATAACCACATCTTTTAATTCTAACAATAACAACAACATCAAAATAAGTCTAGAAGAATAAAGACATCAAGATCTAAAGAAAGAAAGAGTAACATATCCAAAGGAGGCAGAGACAGAGAGAACGATATAGGAAAGTATGAAGTGAGGGTGAGGAGTTTACAATATGGTCTGTTAAAACATTAGTAGCCAAACATGTTTTTTGACCATGTACTTGCATATCTTTCAATAAACTTTTTCAGTTGTAAAGTGAGACAGATCAACCAGTTACAATCTTGACCATATTGTTTGCACTTTTCATGGTATTTATGCTAGTCAAATTTTAATACCTTGTACTCAACAGATGGTTGAATGTTATAGGTCTTCACTATAATTGTAATCAACTTGTTGCATGGCTCTTAAATTAATGGGGAAAAAGGATTTGGATATTGATATATCTCGTAAGTAGAATATCAAGTTTATATGAGTGGATTACTTTCTTAGTTGTCACTAGTATCGTATAAAATATTTACTGGCTTTTCATCTTTTTTGTTTTGAATGAATCTTCTGCAATATCTGTGACTTTCATAAAAGTTTCATAGTCTAGTTGATGTTGGATGAGTGGTTCCATCAACACAATTGCTAGTTGTCCAAACAATGAATCATCTCCTATAGTTGTCTCATGTTCATCGTTCATATTCTATACATTAAATAAAGGTGATCTCACTTATTCATATTATGAATCACAACTTTCTTCCATTCTCCAGAGTTCACAAATATCTCCTCAAATATTACAAAGAGTTCAATTATCTGAATTTTCACAAACCTAGATTGGCAGTAAAATAATACTTCTATCTTATTGTCAATTGTATCGAAAAACTCTTATGCTGTGCACATTATTATTGATCCAATGCTATTGGAAGTCTGCGCAAAATCATAGAAACATGCTTTTGACCAAATTGACCACTTTTGTAAAATATTGTATTGTAGGTCAGAAAAAAAAGAGCAGAATTAACAAAAGTTTCAACATGCTGCCAAAGGTTGTTTCATCCATAGATTTTGTAATTTTACCATTGTGGTGAACAAACAAATAAATAATATTCTGTCATTTGAGGTGAATTCTAATAAAAGTGTTGCATCTGAAAACGTTTTTTCTTTATTTATGGTCACAACAGATGGTGAAAATTGATATAAACACAAATCATAATATATTATCATTTTTTTGCGGCTATCGTAAATCAAAGTAGCTCATTAAAATTCCTTTCTTTCACACATAAATCACAATGATCCAACACTTTTTAGTCCAACATTCATAATTGTAGTAGGTGTTTGCAATTTTGACTGATGATAAATCATGAAATAGGGATGTATAAATTCGGATCTAATTTGTAAGATCCTTGGGGTATATATCCACATTTGATCCAAAATTCAAGGATCCAATTTGCAGGTCCATCAGATCAATCCAATCCAATTCGATATACAAATAAATAGAATCAGATAGTCGATTTCAAATATGTATCCGTAGATCCAATTTTCAAATCTACAAATTCAGATAAAAATAAAAAATATAAATAAATAAAAATATATACACATTCTGTATCGTTAATTCAAACAATCAAATATCACTTACTAATCAGAGACCCTATTTCCCATTTCCTTTCGTTTTCAGTTACGCTTCCTCACCTCACTGCCTCTGCATAGTTCTCACTGTCCACCATCATTCATCCTTTGCGTCACAACGTTGGACGACTCCTTCTCCTCACTACTCCTCATGGTTCATTTCCGTCACCATCATCCGCCCTCAATTCATCGGTTACGCTAAAGATTTTTCACCACTCGTTTTGTCCATAGCCACTCGCTACCTCATATTTCGCCACGCCAAAAAGCTCGTTGATTCTGTGTTTCTTTGTTTTTTCCAGTTCTGTACTTCTAATTTCTTACCAGTTTTGTGTTTTTTTGTTCTGGTCGATTCCCTTCTTTTTTGTTCTCGCTGGTGTTCCGTTGCTCTCCATTCTCATATGTGTTTTTCGTTGGTTCCCTGCACTTTTTTATTCTTGCCCTTTGTTCTGCTTGCCTTTGTTTGGCTGTTTGATTTTGTTATATTGCACTTTTGTTCTCGCCATCTTTATTATGCTTGCTTTTGTGTTGTTTTTTTATATGTATACTTGTGTTAGTATTGTGGTTGGAATCGATTATTTTTTTTTATTAGTAAACATCGATGTTTAATTTTGACTTAAAATTCTATTTTTGGGTTTTTTTTTCAATTTTGTTGGTTTATTTTTTATTGTTTAATTTATTTTTTGAAAGACATTCAACCATTCGATCTGATCCAAAAATTGTCAGATAAAATCGAATCCTGTGATAAAAAATTTAATATTCGATTCGATTTATGAACACTCCTATTGCTAAATACTAATGCAAATTAATCATTTTCAATTCAAATACCTTGTATAAATCGCATTGATGATAGAGATTCTAGTACATTTATGCATAACCTGATCCAATTTACCTTTTGAAACACATTAGATTATGTGAATTGAACTATTTTTTTTCCATAACATTATCTTATGTGAATTATGTCAAAGTTTTACCTATGATCCATACAACTTTGTGCTTAATCAACAAAAAGTTTATCTTTTTTCATATTTTTTAAAAAAAATAAATTATTAGGCCTGACCAAACATCTTGTTTTCTTTAATTTAATTTTAAGGATTACGCTAAGGAAAATATATGCTAAAGTTATAAATTAATTTTTTTTTATAAAAACATATAAAATTTATTTTTTAATATATACTATTTATTAAAATAATATATTTAAATTTTTCATTAATAATATTAATATATACCTTTAAACACATTAATTCAATCTTAATTTTAATATTTATAATAGTCAAGCACATTAAAAAGTTTGGCCAGGCTAATCATATATTAATCCGAAAGGAACACCAACCTACATTCTCTACAATCTTACGTACCTACATACATATATATAAGTTACTTAATTACAAAGGTAGTACGTGCAGGTAAGGTAATTAGGTATAAAAAATATATGTAGTTCTCGGTTTTTAATGTTTGATACTTTCATAATGAATAGCACTCTAAGACTTTGTCGTTAGTTATGATACATGAACACTAAAATAGATATGGGACTTAATATGATATAGAATATATAAATACATAAATTTAAAATTTTTATAAAATACAGAAACATAGTATATATATAAAATATAAAATACTTTTTAGATAAATTAAAATAATATTTTAGTATTTTATTGATATTAGAGTATAAAATATTTTTTTAATTATTTTTAATATATTTTTTAATTATATAAAATATTTAAAATATATTTTATTTTAATAATTAATAATATATATTATTTCTAAACTCTTTTCAAGAATACATGTTAATAATAAGATTGAATATGTTGATACATTATGGACTTATAGTATTTAAGTAAATCTAAACGTGTTTGAAAAAAATTATTAAAATATAGTTGAACACAGAAGACCAATATATTGAACGAATGTTAATATATATCGTGTCTAAAATATATCTAACATAAAAATACGATAAATAAAAAAATATCCGTGTTTTATAGGTCTTAAACAAGTCTTGAAAGACAATTCTCATCTTTAGCTTATCACTTCGTTTTTTCATATACTATTTAATGATAACTTAGATGTTTGACACATATAATTTTTAACTATTATTACTCAAACATATATATTAATTAACTCATTTAATAACTTTTAATGGTTATTTTACATAAAATATTATGTGATTAATCAAGATAATCAATTTGATTGTCGAATTGGTGAAACTAAAAGTTTAAATATTTTAAAATTAAATTAAAATAATTATAATTAATTTAAATATAATAAAATAATATATTTATATATAAAATATATTTTTAAAATTTTTATAGTTTACTATTTTAAATATGTTAACCGCTAAAAAATAGACAGATTCAATAAGTTACCAACATTTTAAATTTTTTATCAATTCATTTACAATTGTCTTTTATTCTAAAAAGGATTGGCTCAGAGTTGATTTCTGTTAAAATTGAAATATAATTCACAAAGAATAAAACATATGATAAACCAAACAGTAATTAATATTACGTGAAAATCCCAAAACAAATAACGTTATATGAAAGTTTTCATTGATATTTTTATATAAATTGAATTAAACAAATTCGAATTAGTAGAATTTCATGTAAATCGAATTTACTAGTGTTGATTTACCAAGTAACGAATTTCGAAATATCCCCAGTAAATCGATAAAAGCAGTTTCGATCTATCCCATGGTTTTATAACTACTAGTAAATCGAATTCAATGAAATCGAATTACACACCTTAGTAATTCGCATGTACTTAATTCGATTTATGAGCAATGTGCTATAGTAGTAAATCGACCCAGTAGGTTTGATTTAGCATAGTGTTCCCTATATATATAATTCAAATTTACTTGATTCAAATTACATTTCACCAAATTTCAAGCGCTAAAACCCAACATCCGAACACAGTAGAGATATTTATACTACAATATTCAAATTGGAAAAATGGAAGACAACTCGAATCAAATTTATCGGTTGGACAGAGTTGCCAATATTGCTGGTAGCGTTCATGAAGAAGATAGTGAATAAGAAAATTAATTTATTTTCTTTAAGAAATAAAGAATTGTTAGTGATATTAAATCATTTAAAACTTGATTAAACATGTTAGTAGAATTTTTAAACTTCAAATAGTAGTTAGAGTATTGATTTAGGTTATTTAGGTCTCAAGTGTTAGATTAACTAGGTAGAAGAAGATTAGAAAAGATTTAACATGATTTAATTTATTTTATTTAAAAATATGAATTATTAATTATTAAATGTGATTAGCAAGGATTTTAATTTGATTTATTGAAATTTATTTAGTCATAGTTTAGGGTAAAGCTTTCTGTCGTAAATATTAGATTAACTACTTTCTCTTAGAATTTAATTTAATTTAATTTGGGTTAATTTGGTTTCATCTAATTGAATATATTTCTTAAATATTAGGTTATCTATGTCCAGATTTCAATAATATTTTACATGAAAGTATATTTTCATTAGAATTATTCATTTTAGTTGATTTTTGTTTTCCAAATTCTTATGGTCTTTAGAGAATTTTTTTCATCGTCATGTAGCCCACTTGTGTATCACGAGTATGAGGAGGCAGCATGGTATGTTCCTAGACGAAAGGATCATGCCATACCTGCATATGGCCGGTCTAACCCATCTCGCGAGGCTCAACGACCACTGGTTTAGGTTGGATGAGCCATTAGTGAGTGCATTTGTGGAGAGATGGGGTCTGAAGACGCATACTTTTCATAAGTTATTCGGGAACTGCACGATAACACTATAGGATGTAGTGTACTAGCTATGGCTCCTTATCGATGGAGAATACGTCAGCAGATGTCTGACAAACTTTGAGCGGTACATCGACGGATTGCATCGACAAGTATACTGTGAAGTGCACTTGGATGCAGGAGACATTCAATGACCTTTCCCAAGGCGCATACGAGGAGACGGTCAAGAGGTACGCGAGAGCGTACGTCATGATGCTATTATCGATGTAGCTCTTTAGTGACAAGTCCATCATACGTATGCATATTAGGTGGTTGTCGTATGTACGAGATTAGAGGACATAGGAAAATATAGCTGAGGATCTGCTGCTCTATCATGGTTATATCGATGCTTGTGCCGTATGGTAAACAGGCACATGGTTAAGTTGGCCGGTCCATTGCAGCTCCTCCAGTCATGGATCTTTTGGCGGTTCTCGGGTTTTAAGCTCGATGGCTATGACGTCTTTCATTGACCGTTGGTGATGAGGTACTCAATGTTTATAGTTGTTATGCGTGCCGCCATTGTTGATAATATGTCTTGGGTCGTAGGTTGTCAGGTTACCAGCCAACATTGAGTGAGAAGGGACCTCGAGATGGATCAAATGCCTGATGTTTCAGACAACTATTGTGTTGAGCAGAGACATCGTGTTGGCACGTTTGAGTCAACGTGAGTGGAGGTGGCACAACGATGCCAGTGATGCATTGGAGTCAGCTGAACTAGATGCTCCACCAACCCTAGCTGGAATACTCATCGTTATGTCATCATCATTATCATCAACAATCGTAGTAGGCTCCACATCATCATCATCATCATCATCATCTCACAGTGCATCTTCGACACCATTCGGTGCTCCCTTCTCCTCGGAAATCGGGACTATAATAGGAGTCCCTTCTATCATAATAGCAAGCTCACAGAAATGTCAGTTATCACCTACTTCTCCACCACAAAGTATAGATAAGCTGATAAGGACAATGATGCAACAAAAACTACCTCAGGAGCAATCACAGGCATAGATGATAAAGCACCAAGAGGCATTGAACTAGAGATGGTTGGCATTGTTGAATATTGAGGATTCGGGTTCGAGCCTGTTGAACTATAGACCACATCTACTAGCTTGGTCAATAGCTCATGGGTCCTTATCTTGAAAAACTGATGACCACAATGGAACAGAACTTGCAAATCTTTGTCATTGTCTATGACGAATGAATTGTACTTCACACCATCAGACAACATAGAAATCAAAATTCTGTAGAATAATCTCTCTACTCATTTCATGCCAAGCAGCCCCAATTTTTAGATTTTATTATTCTAAAACTCGATGAAACTCGTAGAAGGTTTGAGAAAAATACTCAATGGATCCTTATTAGTAAATTTTATTCCAGATCTCATTTTTTCTTAATCGATTCTCTATAGTGCACTAGAACTAAAAAATATCACCATTAGCCATTGTGAGTTCCACTATGATGAGGAATTCACGTTCAGCTCCTATTTATATATGTAACTATCATAGTAAATCGAATTAATGTAACTCGATTTACACACACACATATCGAATCAGTGAGCTATTTATATGTGACACCACATGCAGAAAATCGAATGTAATTAATTCGATTTACACCATGCGAAATCCTATTCACGTAAATCGAATCCATTAATATCAATTTATAGGGTATAAGTGATAAATCAAATTGTTTAATTTTGATTTATATGGGGCAAGGCTAAATCAAATTATATTGATTCAATTTACATAGCAGATAGATAAATCGAATACATTAAATTCGATTTACATGGAGGAAGTTTAAATTGAGTTGATCTGATTCGATTTATATAATTTCATTGTTAAAATCAGATATGCATGTAACATTATATCATTTGGGACTATCACATAATATTGTTCTTCGTTTGGTTTCTTTAGGTGTTTTACCCATTCACAAACATAATTCTTCCTAATATTACATAAAGATAAAGTATACGGGAACAATATTTTTTATTAACGACATAAAAAATAGGTAAAAAAAAGAAATTTAATTTTAATTTTAAAAATTAAATTTTGAATTAGTTAGATATAATCTTTGTTTTGAATTTGACTTTTAACAACCACAAATCCTTCCTTTCACACCTGCACTGCGCCCCACCCCTAGTCCCTACAACCCCCCGCCGTCTCTCGCGAACCACCGCACGCATTCCGACTTCCTCGTTCGTCCGCAACTGCTGCACACATCCGTGCTTTGTCGCGCCTCCCCAACCGCCACACGCAGCCCAGCCTCGTCGCGCCTCTATCCCGCCCATCGTTGCGGGCATCCCAGCCTTGTCGCACTTCCATCGTGCCGCTGCAAGCAGTCCAACTTCGTTCTCCATCACGCCGCAGTGACTACCTCTGCTCCCCTCGCCTCCATCGTGCCGCTGCAAGCAGCCCAGCTTTGTCCTCCATCGTGCATGCGGATGTTTATTTTTCATGCAAATTGGATGTTTATTCTTAATGCGAATAAGATGTTTGTTCTTCATGCAAAATAAGATGTTTATTCTTAATACGGAATGACTCACCTGCACTCAGGGCTGGTGACAGTAGGAGACGGCAGCGCTTGGGAGCTTTCTCGCCGGCAAAGGAGACTGTGTGCTGAGGTAGGTGACCAACGGCTGACTGCGGTGAAAAAGGAAATTTGGATTAAAAAGGGGGTGTAATTAGGTCTAAGTGAAATTAGGTAAAGGTGGTTGGTTTGGGGTGAAAGTGAAATTGAATGGTTAATGGACTTGAAATCTGTTATTCACATTGTTCGCATCTCTCATTGTTCACTTAGAGGAATTGTTACATAAATTAAGTAAATAAGACTGTAAAGTTTTTATTTAAATTAAAAAAAGGTTTAATTACTCTGTTGGTCTTTATAGTTTTGCAAAAATTTTAATTAGGTTTCGATACTTTTTTTCCTTTTAATTGAATCCTTGCACCAAATTATTTTTGTAATTGAGTCCTTACACTCTTTTTTTTATTTGAATCCTTGTATCATTTTTTTTAGTTGGATCCTTATACAATTAAGCCAATTATTACCAAAAGAGACCTAATTGAAAAAAAATTGATACAAAAATCTAATTAAAAAAAATATAAGAATATAATTAAAAATTTTATAAAACTATAGAAACTAACAAATTAATTAAAAAAAAAACTATGTGGAGTTTTTGACATAGTTTTTGGTAATATTAATATTTTTTTGGGACCAGATCCAAATCAGAAGCCGCATTTTGAAACCTGGTCATTAATTTTCTGGCGGACCTAAGTTACTTGTTTTTATTTGTTTCGGCCAATAATATTCATGTTCAATTGTTTCGGTCTAGCAGCGTCATGGGATCTTTGTGGAAAAATTTCGGGATGTTTTTGGTGATGGTGAATTTCACATCTTCCATTGCCTCACGCTACAACAAATAATTACTTTTAGGTCTAAATTTTTAGTAGCTATCTATGAAGCACGAATAAGTTGTCGTGTTCGCGTGTTAGACATATTTTAGATACGACACTCATCAATATTCCTTTGACACATGTATTTGCTGTGTCCAACAATGTCTTAATAAAAAATAAAAATTTTTTTTCTAAACATGCTTAGACACACCTAAATACCATCACGTGTCAACGTATTCAATTTTATTCTTAACATATATTTTTAAAATAAATTTAGAAATGGTATATGTTATTATTTATTAAAATAAAAAATATTTTAAATACTTTATATAATTAAAATAAGACATTAAAAATAATTAAATTTTTTTATGTTTTAATATAAAAAATATCATTAAGATTTATCTAAAAAATATTTTATATTTTATATGTATGCATGTCTCCGTGTCTTATAAGATTTTAAAATTTGCGTGTCGGCGTGTCTCGTGTCGTGTCATGTCCTGTGTAGTGCCTGTGCATCATAGGTAGCTATAATATAATAGCTATTATATATTTTAGGTTTAATTATTCTGTTGGTTCCTATCGTTTCGTAAAATTTTCAATTAGGTCTTTATACTTTTTTTCCTTTTAATTGGGTCCCTGCACCAATTTTTTTTTTAATTAGGTCCCTCTTGATAGTAATTAGCTTAATTGTATAAGGACCCAATTAAAAAAAAATTGGTACAAAGACTCAAATAAAAAAAAAAGTGTAAGGACTCGATTGAATAAAAAATTTGGTGAAGAAACCCAATTCAAAGAAAAAAAAGTATAGGCACCTAATTAAAAATTTCGCAAAATTATAGGGACTAACAAAATAATTAAATCTATATTTTATTTAAGTTATATTTTTATCGTAATTATATATTTATCGTTTTTATTATATGTTATAATGATTATTATATATTGTTTACAACTATTAAGAATATTTTTATTGGCAATTGTATAATTATCATTAAAAGATTTAGTAACAAAACATAAGACAATTAATGTCTAATTACTAATAAATATATTAGCGGCTATTTCTATTATCGTTAAAAATAAAATAAATGGCATTAAAAGTGATTTTTCTAATAATATTAAATAATTGATGCAATTAATCTTTCCGATGTTTGATTTGGTACAACTTTTATCTTTTTAAAAGTAATTTATTAAAATTGACTTTTGAAAAAATAAATTTTCAAAGACTACATCAACTAGATAAATCAAAATAAAAATGAATTTAACATACATAAATTAAAATAATTATGCTTGATAAAAATTATTTTAAAATTTAAAATAATTTAAATAAATATAAATATAATAAAAAATAAGAATAAATATAAATATTCAGTAATATAGGATATTATATTAACTTAGTTGAATTTAATTATTAAAATGACTTGGTCATATATATAATATTATTGAAATTTAAATATATGTTATTTTTCAAACCATCAAAAAGATAGAAAAAATTTAAATTTTATTTATTTAAAAATTAGGTAGATAATTAAAAGGAGGAGTTAAGATTCTTAATATCTTTCATTGAGATTGAGAATAACCAATAATATATTTAACTAAATTTTAAAATATATGAATTTACATCTAAAGAAAACAAAAGAAAATTTTACATTTAATAAGGGTTGCTTCTGTCAAAATAAAGCCAAAATAAATCAGTTAAATTAGTTGGCTATAACTATTGCAAGTAGCCCTTCTCAATTATGCGTACATTCTGCAACTTTTTTTACTATAAGATTTCAACTTTATTCAATTGGTTGATTTGGATATTTAGATATAATTGAGGTTGGATACATGGATGAGATGAAGCTACAGGAAGGGCCAATCCTTCTGCCTTATCTTCTTAGTTGTTACCAAACAAAAGAAAGAGCAAGTGTACACACGTGTATGTTTTACTAAGTTTACGTTTTCCCTTTTCCATTTTTTTTTGTTTTAATTTTTTAAAGTATTTTAATTCTAACACAAAATTCAACTAATTATATATACGCATGATATATTTATGTCTTGGATCAATCAGTTATTATATTTTAGGCCAGAAATTATAATTATTAATTATTAGTCCATTCTTTTTATTTAAACTCATCATCATTTGGCTTAAAAAATATTATGTATATATTAAAATTAATTACCATATCTCATTGTATAAATATATGTATTATTTAATTAATTTTTTATATAAATTTATATTTTAATATATATTTTATATTAATATTTAATTTTGATAATTAATTTTAATTATTATATACTTAATATGATTGTATAAAATATTATGGTCTGGTTTAATATTTTTTGGTGACATGAGAACAACAAAAAAACAAAATAAGCAAAGAAGAGAAAACTAAAGAGATGCGGGCATCTCCTCTGACACTAGAACATCGAAACTATTTTAGGGTTGAAGCTATTTATTGTAGTCGTGTTTGTTCCTTGCCACAATCCGGACTATGTGATCCGTTACAGAGTTTGCGGTGCACTGAATGAAACTAAGATTCACCATTCAATTCCTATTAATTAATAATCTCGGTAATTTTCATGATAATATCTCTGCCTTCTTTATCCATTGCATAAATCTTGTTTGGCCAAGAAAAAATGCTTTAAGAGAGTTAGTCTCACATATTACTTTTTTACAGCTATATTTTTAAGTCAGAATTAGATCTCACCAAATTACAAATAATTCATAACAATAAATATTCATTTTAAAAATAATTTCAGTACATTCTTTTATTCACTTATTTCTGTTAGTTCTTAGCAAACAACTAAAATCTGCAAAATTATTGTTAAGGAGGAGACTGGCATCACAGTTGACCTTAACAATAGTTCTTGAAAGAGATTTTTATAAGAAGTTTAAGATGATAGATGTTAAATTCTTTTCAGTTGACAAAATATTACAAAATTTTTGAACTGTATAATGACGAGCATAATTATTTTTGACGTGATCCAAGGATCATTATTATTAAAAATGTCATTGTTTCTATCAGGCCAAATCCACCACAAAGCACATGCAAAGAGAAATTTATTTTTCCTAGCATTTTTCCGAATCCAACCATACAGGTCTAAGTTCGAATTATTCATGAAGGAATTACTATCTAAGTAGTACCACACTTGAATGGTTTTGGAACACGTAAGACAATACTCTATCTTCAATACTAAGATTCCACAGCTGACAAAGAGAGAGAAAGTGAGTCCTCTTCGAAAAGTCTTGAGTAGATAGGTCATTTTGAAAAGCCAACCAAATTAGAAGCTTGATTTTTTCAAGAATTCTCAATCTCCAAAATCATAGCCAATCACCATTCATGGGTCAATCTAAATACTGCTTACGAAGCCACTCATAATCACTTGCAGCAGAATAAGTTCGAGATGAGAAAGCTTTCTAAAACCAAGAAAGATCTTCGCTTGCCAAATAATTAACCAGGTTAAAAAGATTCAGCAAATCACAAATGTAATTCAGAACAAGAGTGGAAAGCGTGTGTCATTGTCATTGATCGTTAATCCAAACATCATTAATAGTTAATTGTGTGTCAGAAATGTGAACAAAAGAAATCAGATTCGCTAAGAGGCCACAAGAGAGCCAATTGCTATACCAAAAGCTCTGGTTCAAGCCTCCCACACACCAACCAAAACCATCTTTGATTTTTGACATAATTTTCGAGATATTCTTTCAAATACTAGAAGCATTAAAATTTGCTTTGAAGTTCGGATTTAACTCTCCTTTCAGATATTTAGCTAATATGATCCGAACCAGAGCTTATCTTGATTTCGAAAGAGGTTCCAAACAAGTTTTTCTATCAAAACTAAATTAAAACACGTAGTATGCCTAATTCCAAGACCCCAAGCTTCTTCGGCAACAAAACTTTATTCTAATGAACTAAATTTAGACATCTCCCTCAAACCTTATCTTTACAAAAAAATTGCCTAAAAATAGAATCAATCTTCTTAAAAAAGATGAGAAAAATAAAGATACTTGCATTTGGTAAATAAGTAGGGGAGAAACAATCGACTTGATAAGGCACACTCTTCCCGCTTTATTTAGCAGTCTCCCTTTTCAGTTTGCAAATCTGCTCTTAATCTTTTTCAATGATTCATTAAATATAGCTTGGGAAGATCTTGGATGGCCAAAGTTGACCCCTAAATACTTGCTAATGTCATGAGTGAAACGAATTTGCGAAATATCAGGTAAGACCTCCCATCTCCTATTAAAAACATTTACAGAACAAATAGCTTTTGATTTATCAAAGTTGACTTTTATCCCTGATGGTTTAGAAAAAAGGAACATAGTGTGCATGATATTTTGGACTTGGCTTTTAGTAGCTTTACAAAAGAATAGAAGATCATCAGCGAACATCAAATACGACTCTCTAAGACCTCCCCTCGAAACTGCCACCGCCTCCCAAGCACCCTCTTCTACCTAGTTTTGAATAAAACAAGCCAATGAAAAGAATTATGAGCCTGCCACAATAAAACACACATTAAACAATATTAGATTTTCAATCCAAATAAATATTTGTCATTATTTATATACCCAAAATCATCTTAGACTTAACAATTTCAACAGAGTAAAAATTCAAATTCTCTCAAAATCTCTTCATTGAATCATAAGTGACATGAATTTCAATGAAAATAATAAAAAAAAAGGTTTATATTTCTTTATTAACTCTGATCAATGAACACGGGATATTTTATTCGATGCCCTGTCACATTCTAACAAAATATTTAAAGGCACACAATCTATAAAAAAAAAAAAAAAACAACAAAAAATGTTAGAATGTAGCATACCTTGACTTTACGCCGAAGGTCTCCTATCTGTGGATTGGTACTCTCGCTTTTCTTGGTCCCATCTCCATGACTTTTGTTACTTCTTTGAACTTTAGTATAATCGTCAATAGGTGAGCTTAAAGAGAAGCTGGTCTCCTACTCTTATGATTAGAAGTCACATATGAAGTTACTTGATCTTTTCCATGGTCTGGTTTAGTTTGAAGGGTGTGATTTTTTTCCCCCATTACTACAATAATAATTTCCGGTTAGTTTCCACTTTCCACTACTATTTGGTCGAAAATATGTTGCTTGCTTTTTGTTTCTCAAATAATGCAATTGGTCGTCTATAGTTTAATTTAGTTTCAGAGTAGCATCATCTTTGATAGTTAAGTTAATTGTATATGTCACCTTAGTATATGACTATGTCATGTGCTTCGGCACCTATTTAATTATTTATTCCGAAGTGGCCCACACTGCATTGGAATAATCATAATCATCTGATAAATAATAGATACTAGAGCACCTTTCATGACTCTGGTTGTTTCAGTACGAATTAGAATATACTAGCTATTTATTATTTTTTTCCCCTAATTTTTTAATGGTATCTTTTGATTCGGTGTGGTTGTAAATTAAAAATTCTATTTAAATTTTTTTATTGATCAATAAATTACAGTATATATAAAATAAAGATTTAATTATTCTTGATCCTTATAATTTTATAAAATTTTTAATTAGGTTTTTATATATTTTTTAATTGGTTTTTGTATCAATTTTATTTTTTAATTAGATCCCTCTTATTAGTAGTAATTGATTTAATTGTACAGAAATCTAACTAAAAAAAATTAGTACAGAAATTCAAATAAAAAAAATATAGAGATTCAATTAAAAAAAATTTGGTATAGAGACTCAATTAAAAAAAAAAAAATATAAAAAATTAGAGATTTAATTAAAAATTTTGTAAAACTATAAAAATTAACATATTAATTAAATCTTAAAATAAAATATAAATTTTTAATATTTATTTAAGTAAATAAGTAAATTGATGATCATTCGATTAATCTAATCTAATTACTTTCTTGTCTAGCTAGTGTATGTGTATGTGTTCATATATAATGAATGATTGAAGCATGATAATACACGAAATGAATTTGCAAAGTTTAAAATATATCACTTATTAATTAAGGATATTGTTGTTAGTGCTCTATGGATACCTTATTAATACATACACACACACACACAAAAATTAATAAGCTTTCAATATGGTAAGTATTCTACAAAAATCTCAACTTTAATTTTAATGCGACATATTTATTTTTAGAATTATTATGTTACTTCTAATAATTAAATTCATTATAGATCAACCTTTTAATATTTTTTACTCTAAGTCTCATGTTTTATATTATCATTTAATTTTGATTAGGATCATTTGTAAAAGAAAAATAAAACAGGTCAATGAATATAATATTTAAAACCAATTCAATTTATCTATATATCTACACAACAATTACTTCATTTTCAAGAGTTCGAGTGAGTAAAGATTCCATATCCTTCTTTAAAAGTTGACTGTTCCTATTTCATCATCACTTTAAGATAAATTTCAGACTACATTTAGAAAAGAGAATAAGACTAAAAAATAAAGATGGAGAGGCAGAAATTAAAAAAAAATAAATTAAATTTTTTATTATATTTAGTATAAAATATACTAAATTAAATTATTTTTAAATATTATATTTAATTTAATATAAATATAAAAATTAAAAAATAAATTTTAAATTTTAAAAATTATAAAACAAATATTTAAAAAATATTAAAATTTTAATCTTCAGTCTCAATTAGTCTTTTCGGTCTCTGTTTTTTAAAAATAATAAATAAATTTAAATTTTATATCTCCAAACTAAAATTTTATTTTTAATTTGTAATCATCAAATATAATATTAAGTAATAATGTCTCAATTTCAGTTTCAGATCTTCAACTTAATTATTAGTTAGACTGCTGTGCGCCATGAATATTCCATGTCCTCAAATAATTGAAGCATCTTGATCACTGCACGATTCTTTGGGTGGATTCAGGAAATACAAGGTTGTATTACTAAATAATTGACAAGAGCAAGTAAGTACTGAACTGCTTATAGAGGTGAAAATGAATAAGATAAAGTAGGATTTGGATCTAAATTTAATCTTATTTATGAATTGAGATTTTATATAAATTTAACTTTACCTTATCTATCGATTGAGAATATCTCAATCTTAATCTTAGTCATTCTTAATATATGGATATCCAATTTTACTTGTGAATTATAAAAAATATGTAATATTATTATATAACTTAATAATAATTTTAAATAAAATTGATTTTTATATAAAAAATATTAAATTATCAATTAATAATATTTTTTTAATGTTTAAAAATCTTTTTTATTTTATGAAAAATTTTTAATTTAACATCTACTTAAAACATAATTTTATATAAATATATATATATATATAGAGAGAGTGCAATTTGGTCAGATAAATTAAGATTCAACTTGTATTTTATCTAACTCATACAAAAATTTTATCCACATTCTATTTAACATGTTACAAATTAAATTAGCAATCTTATTCCACTAAATTAAATCGAGTTGAGTATTGACAAATAGAATACACATTACCACTCTTAAGTACTGATGTCATTGCAGTTGAAATAATTTAAAAAAATAAATATCTCAAATGAAAAGTAGTGGTGGAATAATTGATTCAGCTAATAATTAATTAAGAGAAAACTAATTGAGTGAGTGCCAGGGGTGGGGGCAAAGCACGCACAAAATGTAACGGGTATGTTGTGGGATGACGTCGTTTTCAAGGGCACAAATGTAGGAGAAAAGACCAATACACTTTTAATGGTTCAAGCCATGGCATCACTATGAGAAGTGAGTCTTAAACATGATTCTTTGGAATCTCACTGATAAAAATTTTATATCATAAGCTATTCAAACTATGATGTGATGATTGATTGAATCAAAAAAATTAAGAAAGAAAAAATAATAAATTATTCTCATTTTAAAAAGAATAAAAAATTTTTTAAAAAATATTTATTGAGTTATTATCTTTATATATTATGTACTTCTTATGTACTTTTACCATATAAAAAAATTACAAATAAAAAAATAATTTAGATAACACCCACTCTAAATTTTAATTAATTTAATTCAGACAAAATTGATAATTAAAAATTATTACCGCTTTAAACCAAATAATCCACATATACTAAGATAGCAATGAAGTTTTAAAAAAAAAAAGTTTAATGAAGAGAGAGTGATCATACAAAAATTGTTTGCTTAAATTCATATAAAGACTTTTATCATTTGTAGATTAAACCTGATTATGTTATTATTAGGTTTCCAGTGAGAGAAATAAAACTGAAAGAGAAAATGCTTTTTAGAATTATATTAGAAGTCTATATACAAGAGGCTTTTTCTGCTATATATACAAATAGGGGTCACACACACTTATCATATCAAGTGCTACCCTTTCTCAGTTACACTACTAACACCCCCCCCCTCAAACTTTGGGGGAGTGAACTACTGACCCTAAGTTTGCCTTTAAAAAATTCAAACAACCTAGAAGATAATGGTTTTGTTAACACATCTGCAATTTGATCAAGTGCATGAATGTTAACTACAAATAGTTCTTTCTTATTCACCATTTCTCGTAATGAATGCAAGTCTAATTCCAAATGCTTGCAACGGCTATGGAGAACTGGATTGGCTGCAAGCATACACGCACTCTGGTTGTCACAGTAAATTGTTGGAGCAATCTTTTGAGATACCCCAGTTCACTGAGAAGATGCTGTAGTGACACAAGTTTAGACTGCACGGAAGCCAACGCACGATACTCAGCCTCTGTGCTACTATGGCTGACTTTAGATTGTTTCTGGCACTTCCAAGAAATTAGATTTGTTCCTAGATATACACAGTAGCCTGTGACAGACTGCCGGTCATCGAGATCACTTGCCCAATCTGCATCGGCAAAACCCAAGAGTCTAAAATCAGTACACTTTGAAAAGATAATCCCATTACTTACCGTTCCTTTCAAATACCGCAAGATCCTCTTCACTGCTTTCCAGTGATTAAGAGTGGGGTTGTGCATAAATTGTGAAACTCTATTCACAGAAAATGCAAGATCAGGCCTTGTCATAGTCAAATATTGGAGAGCCCCTACTATAGAACGATAAAGCTTCGGATCAGAGCAAGGTTCAGAATCATTTGTATAGAGTTTCAAATTCCCAACCATGGGAGTAGGCAAGGCATTTGCCGTTTCCATGTTGGCCTTTTTTAAAATTTTCATTGCATATTTTCTTTGAGATAGGTGTACACGTCCTCCCTGCAAATAAGAAAATTCTATACCAAGAAAAAAATTTAAATTACCAAGATCTTTAAGAGGGAAAATTGTATTGAGTTGCTTAATTAATAGATCAATTTCATTAGCATCATTTCCAGTGACAACAATGTCATCGACATATACTAACATGTATACTACTGATTTGGTATTTTTCCTTACAAACAGGGAAATATCATATCGAGTACTTTCAAACCCAAACTTTGTCAATGTTTCTTTCAAAGTTAAGTACCATGCCCGTGGCGCCTGTTTCAGGCCATATAGGGCCCTATTCAGCTTGCATACCAGGTTAGTATTGCTATCCTCATAGCCTTGTGGTTGAGTCATAAAAACCTGTTCCATTAAAATTCCATTTAAAAAAGCATTATTAAAATCAAACTGACGTAGAACCCATCCTTGTGTGATGGCCAGAGTAAGTACAACACGAACAGAAGAAGGTCTTATCACAGGGCTATATATCTGCTCATAGTCTATGCCTTCGGTTTGATGAAAATCTTTGGCAACAAGACGAGCTTTATAACGAACAACCTCACCATTAGTGTTTCGTTTAATGACAAAAACCCACTTGCTCCCTACTATAGTTGCATTCGATGGGGGAGTCACAAGACACCAAGTATTGCATTGCCTTAGTGCTTTAAGCTCAGTGTCCATAGCCTCCTTCCAGTGAGGGGTTTGGATAGCTTGAGCAACAGTTGTAGGTACTTGTTGTTTAAGATCAATATCAATATGTGTAATATAGGACTTTGGCTTGTGTGTACTCGCCTTTGATCTTGTTACCATATTGTGTATATTGGTGGTTGGATGAGGAACCTTACTTAGAGGGGGATCAAGTCCCTGACCAATGGCCTCACTATGCATAGAGACATTAGTCTCTAAAACTGGGTTAGGAGTAACACTAGTGTCCTGCACGCTAGTAGGTGTAGGTGATTGCAAATGTGTAGGTGTTCCACCAGTTTGAGTGTGATTTGAGAACGAGTTACTTGTGACGGTAGTATTTGATGGCTTTAATGTGGAGGGTAAGCTGTAATAAGCATCAGTAATATAGCTAGGAACAGATTCAGTGTTAGTAATATGAGCAGAAGAATTTTGAAACAAATCATGATAAGGAAAACTCAACTCATCAAAGATCACATGGCGAGACATATAAACTTTTCCAGACTTACTCATACATTTATATCCATGAAATTTAGTGTCATAGCCTAAAAATAAACATTTCTCAGAGCGATATTCAAGTTTATGCTTATTGTATGGTCGAAGAAATGGAAAACAAGTACACCCAAACACCTTTAACGCACTATAATCTGGTTTTCGATTATGCAATTTTTCAAATGGTGACATAAAATCAAGAACAACAGTAGGTAGTCTATTCATTATATGAACAGCAGTAGCAAAAGTATCTTCCCAAAATTGCATGAGAAGAGATGCTGTTGCCAATAATGAAAGACCAATCTCAACTATACTTCTATGTCTTCTCTCTACACTACCCTGCTGTTGATGTGTATATGGACATGAGAGTCTATGTCTAATACCATTATCAGTTAAAAAGGTAGTGAAGGCAGCAGATACAAATTCTCTTCCATTATCTGTCTGCAAAGATTTTAATTTATGTCCAGTCATCATCTCCATTTGATTTTTAAAATTCTGAAGGACATTAAGAGCTTAGGACTTATTAGTCAACAAGTAAATATATGTATATTTAGTACATGCATCTACAAAACTAATGTAATATTTCATACAATTTCTAGATGCAATAGGGGATGGTCCCCATATGTCAACAAAGATTAACTCTAGAGGAAAATTATATGTAGTATTAGAATCACTAAAAGATAAAGCATGAATCTTAGAAATAGAACAGATTTCACAAATTTTAGAATGAGCTGGTTTTGTAGGTAAAGGAATATCACATTGTTTAAGAACACGAAAGAGATTATTCATTGAAGTGTGGCCCAATCGTTTGTGTCAAATTTTTACATCATGAACACTTGTACAAGTTGCTGTTAAAACAGCATTTTGATTGCTAAAACTATGCTTAAAGTTGTTTGAATTACAATGAAAATTTAAAGAAGAAGGAAAATTTGTAGTAGCAGTATGAGAGTTATTATGTAATTGGGTTTCAGACAGAGAAACTGATTTTGGCACATAAAGATCATCAAATGTATAGATGCCATTCTTAGTGATTCCCTGAAGAAGAGGGGCCCGAGTTACCTGATCACGAATGGTACAATGATAAGGCCAAAATTCAAAGAAAACACCATTTTCTTGAGCAAATTTCGAAACACTAAGTAAGTTTTGTGTGATTGTTGGAACATATAATAAATTTGTCAATTTAAAGCCAAGGTTGTTGTTTTTATTAACGAGAAAAAAGGAACCAGATTTATGAATAGAAATACCTGCACCATTACCTACAAAAAGTTGCTCATGATCAAGATTGCTTGGAGAATGAGAGAGCAAATTGTTGGGGTCGGCAGTGACATGATGCGATGCTCCTGAGTCAGCATACCAGGATAAGTCTCCAATGGAGGATATTGTAGACATATATGCTTGTGGCTGATGGAATGATGCAGAAGGTGATGGAGGACATGTATTGGAAAAGGGGAATTGTGGTGGAGGAGTGGAACGTGGTGGGTTTGGTTGGAACTGCTGATCAAAGCGATGGTAGCAGCTCCATGCTGCATGACCTACCCTGCCACAAATTTGGCAGATTGTTCTTGGAGGTTGCCATGAGCTTCGACCACCCCTTTGGGATCTACCGCCACCACGACCTCGTCTTGCACCCATTCCTCTAGTTGATGACGGCAAGAAAGCTTGTGTGAAGTTTGCCACGGGAATTGATGAGGATGGAGTCTTGAATCTATCAAGCATATCATCATATGCTTGAAGAAAGGATTCTGCCTCACTAATAGAGAAAGTGCCCAATCTGGACATGATAGAAGTTATGTAACCACTATAATCCTCAGGCAATCCATCAGTAATAGCTTGGATATGATCATCATCATCCAATTGGTACCCAATAGCAGAAAGGGAATCAACTAGCTTTTGAATTTTGGAGAGATAATCATGAACAGTACCTGTTTTCTTGACACATTTTAATTGGGATTTCAAGCTTTAAATTCTTGTCTTGGATGTTGAGGAGAAGTAGGTGATGATGGTGGTCCACGCATCACAGAAGCGGGCACAATGAACAATCTTGTTCTTGTATGATGTAGTCATTGAAGCCATGAGCCATGTGGTAAGGGAGAGATAATCTTGCTTCTAGATCTTGAATGCTTCAGTTTCTTGTAGCAGATCTGTTGAAGTCTCTGTTGCAGAATCGGATTTGGTTGTTGTATCAACTTTTGATGCTGCTGCAGGCGGAGACTTCGTCACCGGTTCAAATCTCTTAGGAGCATTAGCCCAATCAAGATGAGTCTCCATTGAAAGACTCTGAATTGTGAGCCATGCTTGATGGCGCCATGTGTTGAAATTGTTGTCATCAAGCTTTTCAGCGATGGGAATGAGAGGTTGTTTTGTTGATGATGAAGCAGAAATGAGGAAGGCCATGATCAAGAACTTGATCTTGAGGCTCTGATACCATATTAGGTTTTCAGTGAGAGAAATGAAACTGAAAGAGAAAATGTTTTTTGGAATTGTATTAGAAGTCTATGTACAAGAGATTTTTTCTGCTATATATACAAACAGGGGTCACACACACTTATCATATCAAGTGCTACCCTTTCTCAGTTACACTACTAACAGTTATGAGGTTGCTGCTGCACACTTTTATTTTTGATCAACTCTAACAAAAAAAATTTTTACTCTTTTTTTAATGGCGAGTGCGGTGGTTGCTGCAAGATCATCAAATGTTGTTGCAAAGAGGCTAAGCTGCTTTGTGAAAGTAGCTGCCGGTGTAAAATAGCCGATTGCGAGAACCGTGAACCGACCAAGTCAGATTTGCTATTGTCCTAGTGGTTAGTGCATGAGTGAGACATGTCGATGTATTCGATTGGAGTTGGCCTGTCATGATAGGTGTATGTGTGCTCTTGGCAACAATTGCCAAAATCCACATTATGCACAGAATCTGGCCAATGAGGCCAATTAGTTTAAAGCGGTTTAAGGTTGACGAGGGGTGGCAGTTTAGATGTGATGAGAGATTGCAAGGATTTTAGAATTTTTTTATGTTATGTTTAGAGGATTGGTTAATGTGACACTTATATCTGCATGTTTATTACAAAGTTTTAAAAACCTATTGAAACCTATTAATTAGAAGAGAGACATTAGTAAAACAAAGAAATTGCAATTAATATCTTCATCGAATTAATAATTACATTTTAAACATTTGATATAAAAAAATGTTACTTAGATTATTTTTTATTTGTAATTTTTTTATATAGTAAAAGTACATAAAGAGTACATAGTATATAAGGGTTAATAACTTAACAAATAATTTTTAAGAAATTTTTCATTTTTTTAAGATGAGAACAACTTATTCTTTTTCCTCTCTTAATCCCTTCTAATTCATCAAACTATCAACATCACATTTTGATTGTTTTCTACGCTCACCGCCCTATAATGAAAATTTCATGGCCTAAGCTATTCAAGCTATGATGTGATAATTTGATGAATCAGAAGGAATTAAGAGAGAAAAAAAATAAATTATTCTCATTTTGAAAAGAATAAAAAATTACTTAAAGAATATTTGTTGAGTTATTATCCCTTATATATTATGTATTCCTTATATATTTTTATTATATAAAAAAAATTACAAATAAAAAAATAATCTAAATAACA
Organism: Arachis hypogaea; assembly: GCF_003086295.3. NCBI lineage: Eukaryota > Viridiplantae > Streptophyta > Magnoliopsida > Fabales > Fabaceae > Arachis > Arachis hypogaea. The sequence goes on along the minus strand of NC_092043.1, from coordinate 9,521,718 downwards.
CTCACACTAAATTTTAATTAATTTGATTTAAGCAAATTTAATAATTAAAAATTATTATATAATAATTTAATTAAATAAATTAAAATTTTTAATAATTTTTAATTATTAATTTTATATAAAAATAACTGCATCTTACTTAAATTTGTGCTCAACTCCTCCTTCTGCTCAGTCCTACTTATTGTTCAGTCCATTTTGAAGATATATTATATTCACTTAAAGTCAAAACAATAATGAAAGCAACACATTTTTTAATGTTGTTGTAAAATAAATAAAAGATATATAAAATAAAGATGGATAGATAGAAGACTCTAGTATTAAAATAATTAGCTCAATAATGATCTATATATATATAATAATATTATATGTTGTAATATGTATATATATATATAAAGATAGAAAGGAGTATAAAAAGTAAAGAGAGAGAGAATTGCATAAATATATATATATATATATAAAGATAGAAAGGAATATAAAAAATAAAGAGAGAGATAATAGCATTTGCTTTTTGTTTTTTATTATTGCTGTTGTGTGTGTAAAAACTATTTGCCTCGTCTATGCTTTTATAAGCAAATAAATTCAACTTTTCAAACTATATTAATTGCTTTGTCATGTGAATTGTTCCTTTTAGCATAGGAAAAATAAGCCTTCCATGGTCATCCATTCTTATCGTAACACTCCCCCTTGGATGACCATTTAGGATTATTGCCTCATTAAAACCTTACTAAAGAAAAACCTTGTGGGAAAAACCTTAGTGAAGGAAAAAGAGTACAATATCGTTTGTGATGGGGACTGCCTCATTAAAAACCTTGTCAAGAAAAAACCCAATGGAAAAAAAAGCTTGACCAAGGAAAAAAGAGTACAGTCTCCCCCTTATGCCGACATCATTTAATATCTCGAAATCAGCGCATCCCAATCTCATGTACTAATCTTTCAAAAGAGGATTTTGGGAGTGACTTTGTAAATAAATCTGCCAGATTGTCACTTGAGCGGATCTGTTGGACATCAATTGTCCCTTGATTTTGAAGATCATGAGTGAAGAAGAATTTGGGAGAAATATGCTTCGTTCTATCACCTTTGATGTATCCACCCTTAAGTTGAGCAATGCATGCTATATTATCTTCAAACAGGACAGTTGGAGCTATCTTATGATCAATCAGTCCACATGATGACAGAATATATTGAATCAGACTCCTCAGCCAAAAACACTCGCGACTAGCTTCATAAATCGCCAGTATTTCGGCATGATAAGAGGATGTTGTAGCAATTGTCTATTTCGTGGACCTCCATGATATAGCTGTTCCACCATATGTAAACAGGTATCCTGTTTGAGATATCCCTTTATATGGATCAGACAAGTATCCGGCATCTGCATAGCCAACTAGTTCTGACTTGGATCTGTAGGGATAAAATAATCCCATATCAACCGTTTCATGAAGATATCGAAAGATCTGTTTGATTCCACTCCAATGTCTTCTGGTTGGAGAGGAACTATATCTTGCTAGTAAATTCACAGCAAATGATATATCGGGTCGTGTATTATTAGCAAGATACATTAGCGCTCCAATGGTACTAAGATATGGTACTTCAGGACCAAGGATATCTTCATTCTCTTCTTTAGGACGGAATTGATCATTTTCCACATCCAAAGATCTTACGATCATTGGAGTACTTAATGGATGTGACTTATCCATATAAAATCTCTTCAAGATCTTTTCTGTGTATGTTGTTTGATGAATAAAGATCTCACTTTTTATATGCTCGATCTGCAGGCCGAGATAAAATTTAGTTCTTCCAAGATCTTTCATCTCAAATTCTTCTTTTAGAGTTTTTATAATTGTTGGAATCTCTTTAGGAGTCCCAATGATATTTAAATCATCAACGTACACAGCAATTATAATGAACCCAGATGTAGTTTTCTTTATGAAAACACATGGGCAGATATCATCATTCTTGAATCCGTTTTTGGCCAGATACTCAGTAAGACGATTATATCACATTCGTCCAGATTGTTTTAGACCATATAAAAATCTTTGCAATTTGACTGAGTATAACCCTTGCGAATATTCATTGGGTGGTTTAGATATCTTTAGTCCTTCAGGGACTTTCATATAGATATCCCGATCTAATGAGCCATATAAATAGGCTGTTATCACATCCATTAAATGCATATGCAGTTTATGATATGCAGATAAACTGACCAAATAACACAATGTTATCGCATCCACTACAGGAGAATACGTTTCTTCATAATCTATACCGGGCCTTTGTGAAAAACCTTGTGCCACAAGTCGGGCTTTGTAGCACACAACTTCATTTTTCTCATTTCGTTTTCTCACAAATACCCACTTATATCCAACAGGTTTTACATCTTCTGGTGTACGGACTACAGGTCCAAAGACTTCACGTTTAGCAAGTGAGTCTAACTTAGCCTTCATGGCTTCTTTCCATTTTGGTCAATCATTCCTTTGTCGACATTCTTCGACTGATCTTGGCTCAAGATCCTTACTTTCATGCATGATATTTAATGCCACATTATATGCAAATATTTCATTGACAGTTGTCTTATTTCGGTCCCATCTCTCTCCTGTAAAGACATAATTTATCGAGATCTCGTCATTTTCACAATTTTCAGGTACTTGAATGTCTTCTGGCGTTATATTAGAATTTTGGACAACTGCATGTGTCTCTACTATGTCTTTTTCAACAGGAATAGTATTTACCTCTTTTCTCTTTCGAGGATTTTTATCTTTGGAACCGACAGGCCTGCCACGCTTCTGGCGTGTATTTGCTTCGGTGGCAATTTGTCCAACTGGGACATCAATTCGAATTGGGGCATTTTTCGCTTGTATATAAGATTTGGTTATCCTCTTTGTATCGGAAAATGCATCAGGCAATTCATTTGCTATTCTTTGCAAATGTATAATCTTTTGAACTTCCAGTTCACATTACCCTGATCGAGGATCTAAATGCATCAACGCTGACGCATTCCAATTTAGTTCCTTTTCAGGAAGCTTATTCTCTCCCCCTAATGTTGGAAATTTTGATTCATCAAAATGACAATCCGTAAACCGGGCTTTAAATACATCTCCAATTTGTATCTCAAGATACCTCACTATAGAGGGAGAATCATATCCAATATATATCCCCAATTTTTTTTGGGGTCCCATTTTGGTGCGATTAGGTGGTGCAATGGGAACATATATCGCACACCCAAATATTCTTAAATGGGAGACATTTGGCTGCTGGCCAAAAGCTAATTACATAGGAGAGAACTGATGGTAACTCGTTGGCCTCAAACGAATAAGTGTTGCAGCATGTAAAATAGCATGCCCCCAAACCGATATTGGGAGATTTGTTCTCATAAGTAAGGGTCTAGCAATTAATTGGAGGCGTTTAATAAGTGATTCTGCTAACCCATTTTGTGTGTGAACATGAGCTACTGGATTTTCAACACTTATTCCATTAGCCATACAATAAGCATCAAAAGCTTGGAAAGTAAATTCACCAGCATTATCAAAACGAATTGCTTTGATTGGATTCTCTGGAAATTGTGCTTTTAATCGAATAATTTGAGCCAGTAATCTCGCAAATGCCAGGTTGCGAGAAGATAATAAACACACATGTGACCATCTCGAAGATGCGTCTATTAGGACCATAAAATATCTAAAAGATCCACATGGTGGATGAATAAGTCCACATATATCACCTTGAATCCTTTCTAGGAATTCAGGGGACTCAAATCCAATCTTTACTGGTGATGGCCTTAAAATTAACTTTCCCTGAGAACATGCAGCACAACAAAATTCACTAGTTTTAAGAATCTTCTGGTTCTTTAGTGAATATCCATGAGAGTTTTCAATAATTCTCCTCATCATGGTTGTTCTCGGATGACCAAATCGGTCATGCCAAGTTATGAACTCATTTGAGCTAGTAAACTTCTGGTTTACAATGGCATGTGATTCAATTGCACTAATCTTAGTATAATACAACCCAGATGAAAGTGAGGGTAATTTTTCTAATATAACTTTCTTATTTGAATCATGAGTTGTGATACATAAATACTCATGATTTCCCTTATTCATTGTCTCAACATGATATCCATTTCGGCGAATATCTTTGAAACTCAACAAGTTCCTTAGAGACTTGGTAGATAATAGTGCATTATTTATTATAAATTTTGTTCCTCCAGGAAAAAAAATTATAGCTCTTCCGGAGCCTTCTATCACATTACCTGAGCCAATAATAGTATTAACATATTCCTCTTTTGGCACAAGATGGGTAAAATATATATCACTTTTGAGAATAGTGTGCGAACTTGCACTATCCGCAAGGCATACATCTTCATTACATATCCTTGCCATTCTCTTCAAAGACAAATAATAATAAAATGAGTAGTATGCACAGTTAAATTGAATACTTAATCGGAATTATTTTTCTAAGAAATACTGTACGTAAAAATAATGTCATATACTACAATTTTATTTTAAAACATGATACATTTAATAATTTCAAAATTCATAAACATTATATTTCATTATTTATATACATCATATTTGAAATTTAATAAAACTTAACAATAAGTTCTTTTCATTATTTATTTACATAGATACTTCACAATCCCACATATTAAACTATTCCATCATTGATCAAATGATCAATATTTTCTTCAGGATCCTCAAAGAAATCAGATACATCATAATGAGTGGTGGAGTTCTTAGCATCATTTGAAACAAAATTTGTTTCCTTTCCTTTGTCATCCTTTTTCAAAGATGCCTGGTAAAGATCGACTAGGTGCCTTGGGGTACGACAGGTACGTGACCAATGGTCCTTTCCACCACAACGGAAACACTTATCCTCTGTTGATTTATTCTGCCCGATATTTCTTTCTTTATCCCACTTCTGGTGAGATCCTCTCTTTTGAACATAATTCTTTTTCCTTCCATAATTCTTCTTATTATTAAAACCTTGCCATTTATCTCTTCTAGGGTAATTTGCCACATTTACTTCAGGAAATGGGGCAGCGCCAGCTGGGCGTGCTTCATAATTTTTCAATAACAACTCATTGTTGCGTTCAGCAACAAGAAGGCAAGAAATTAACTCAGAATATTTTTTAAACCCTTTCTCTCGATACTGCTGCTGCAGGAGCACATTCGAGGCATGAAAGGTTGAGAAAGTTTTCTCCAACATATCATGATCAGTTATTTTTTTCCCACACAATTTCATTCGTGAGGTGATTCGAAACATTGCAGAATTATATTCATTTATAGATTTAAAATCTTGTAAACGCAAATGCGTCCATTCATATCGAGCTTGAGGAAGTATCACCGTTTTATGATGATTATACCTTTCTTCAAAGTCTTTCCAAAGATCTGCAGGATCTTTTAATATAAGATATTCATTTTTCAATCCTTCGTCAAGATGACAACGAAGAAAAATCATGGCTTTAGCTTTATCCTTCTGGGATGTATTATTTTCAGCCTAAATAGTATCTCCAAGATCCATTGAATCAAGATGGATTTCAGCATCTAATATCCATGATAAATAATTGTTTCCAGATATATCAAGAGCATTGAATTCAAGATGAGAGAGTTTCGATATAATGAAAATTTGTTACCTGAGTCTTCCTAAATATTTGATCAGAGTCTCGTGCTGATAACGTGTTGTAAAATAAATAAAAGATATATAAAATAAAGATGTATAGATAGAAGACTCTAGTATTAAAATAATTAGCTCAATAATGATCTATATATATATATATATATAATAATAATAATAATAATAATATTATATGTTGTAATGTGTATATATATATAAAGATAGAAAGGAGTATAAAAAGTAAAGAGAGAGAGAATTGCATAAATATATATATAAAGATAGAAAGGAGTATAAAAAATAAAGAGAGATAATAACATTTGCTTTTTGTTTTTTATTATTGCTGTTGTGTGTGTAAAAACTATTTGCCTCGTCCATGTTTTTATAGGCAAATAAATTCAACTTTTTAAACTATATTAATTGTTTTGTCATGTGAATTGTTCCTTTTAGCATAGGAAAAATAAGCCTTCCATGATCATCTATTCTTATGGTAACAAATGTCACTTGTTTAAGACTTATTAGTAGTGTCAATATTTTTTCTACATCTTTAAACTGTTTGAATTTTTTTTTCATTCTTTTTAAATGGTTTGATACATTGTTAGTGACAATAAGTTAAGTCTCGTTTGGAAAAGGTTTTTCAGAAGATATTTATATCTTTAAAGTTTAAAATATACAAATGTCTCATTTGATGTTTGGTAAAAAAAAATGTACTTGTACTTATATTTTGTGTGCTGTAAAAGATAAATAATTTTTGTAAAGTTATTTGTTAAAATTAGATTATATTTATTAAAATTAAAAAATTTAATATACGATTATACTATATGACCAAATCATTTTTATAATTAAATTGATCTAATAATTTAAAATTTGATAATTAGTTGAAAAAAAAAGAAAATATTAAAAAAAGTTAGTTGAATTTAATTATAAAAATAATTTATTTATTATTTTTTGAATTTTTATTGTTTTATGTATTAAAAAGATAATTAGAGAGATGGATAATTATTAAACCTCCAATCATTATTCCATGTCAATTACTACGTTACTACCCTACATGTATTTGATCAAGTGACAGGAGATTAAGATAGGTCAATAAATTTTCACAGGGTTAATAAGGGTAGTGATGAATGGAGAAAGCAGTTTCTCGTACATATAGATAAACACTTATGTTTAGTTACCTTATATAAACCAAATCAAATCAATTGGTGAAGAGTAACTAAAGACTCAACATAGAAAGAATAAACACAAAAACACGTACATACTTAGAGCAGTAACAACCACTTAGTTTTCTTTTTAGCCTAAATTCATGCACATGTATTTGTATACGTCTCTGATGTCTAATATTTAATTATTTATAGCCACTTTAACGATACGAGGCTATGAAGGGTATGTTGGTCATTTCAATGAAATGACAGTACTATTAGTATTCTAGTGTGGCGTATGTTACGTCGGTACAAAAAATACGACAATAGTTTCAGCACCCAAAACAGATTGGCTACACTTAACCAATTTGCATTAATTAGATAAATCAATTTATTCGTCCATTTTGATCAGTCTCACAAAATTTTTAAATAAAATTTAAATTGATAACAATTTAATTTTTAATTTGTCAGTCCGAGAGAGATATTATGGACAAAATAAAAAATTGGCTACACCTCTCACCTCTTCCGATGCACACACACGTCTTTTGCACGCGACTGCCATTCTTATTTTCAACCATAAAACAAATAATTTAATTTTAATGCATTTATATTGTAAAAAAATTTATATATATATTTAATTATATATTACTATGTTAATAAAAATAATTATTTTTAATAATTAATAAATAAATAATTATCTAAAAAAATAAATATAATTAAATAATAATATAAAATAATTTATACGGTTAATACATTAAAATTAAATTTATAAAATAAATTTAGAGTTTAATTTTATAATTAAATTTATTTCAACACCTATTTATAAAATAAGTATTTTTTAATGAATATTAATGTTATAAAACTGATTTAATTTTATTATTTTTTATTAATATTTTTAATTAAAAATTTAATACTACATGCTTTTAATTAATATTTTTTAAAATTATTAATTAATTATTTTGTAAAAACAATAAATTATATTAATTTTATAACATTATTGTTTAAGAAATTAACCAATATACTAGTTTCATTCTTTCACTTTTTAATTTGAATATGGAAACAAAAGTGGTGTTGGACTTGGATATGAGAAACACAGGTGCTTTACAGCCATGTGATGTCAGTAGAACAGAACTCAGACCATGCGAGTTCTCCATTAAATCGGAGGGTCCGTTTTGACAACCATGAGTTCTAATTTCAAAAGTATATACCCACTATTTATTATTGAACATCTTGAGAAGATGTATGGTGCCCAAAGTAAGATAATATGACTATCAAATATTTTATTTAAACTAGTGGGAGTATTAGACAATATATTTTAAATTAAACAACTTTAGAAGTTGAAATGCCATTAGCCAAATGGCTTTAGCGAGAATTATTTTTACAAGTAATTTTAGAGATTTATTTTGTCACAAACAATTTATAATTTATAATTGACCCTAATATGATTAAGATTTGTGGTCTTTTTGAAAAAGCTCAATATGAATATTGAGAATACGTATCAAAATTGCTTTTAAGGGTTGGTTTGACTAATAATAAAGATATTGAGTATTTTTATTATAAGAGTTTAAAATAAAATCTCTAACATCTAATTGATATTCTATTGAATAGAGAATGAGATTCTCTCAACGCACAAATATTAGTATTCTATGTACTCCATCATGTTTAAAGAAACATGGAATTTGATTTAGCTGAGGATCACTGTTTGTTAAATATTTGGACTACATTTTAAAATGTTACTAAATTAACAAATTTTTCACTAAATCAATTTTTTACCCATATGAGATATGAAAAAGGCATAAGCTAAAACTCAAGAACATTAGAGTTTGGAGATGCCTTATATGTGTTAAGAGAATGCACAACAATAGAATTGATATTAGGTCCGATAAATGAGATTTATTGGTTACCCTAAAAAAATAATGAGATTATTTTTATCACTCTTCTTATGATAAAGTGTCTATGATAAGAGGTAAAACTCCTTTTTAGAAAAGGGATTCCATCTTAAAGAAAGAGTGGGAGTATAAACTAATTTTTCGAAAAAGTAGCCTATTTGTATAATGATATAATTCTATAAAGATAGATCTAATGCTTACCTAGATTTTTTATAATTATGTTCAATAAAGATTGTCCTTAAAATAAAATTATGCACTATTGTAGTGGGAGATTTCATGTTTTGAGAAAACGTGATATTTATTATGCATTAGGTGAATTTTACAAAAGGTCAAGCAAACATGCTCAAGAGCTAAGGTGTTTAAGGTCAAAAGAGTTTTGATAAATACAAATGTGCATTAAAAAATATACACATGATTGATTGGTTCTAGTGTAAGTGGGAGATTATTGTGATAATAGTATGCCCAAGATCCAATCTATCATGATTGGCTCTCGTGCAAGTGGGAGATTGTTGGGAATAAGTAGTATGACCACAATCCAATCAATCACGTGTCAAATAATTTGTTATTATTATTATATTAAAATGTTAATATAATAACGTTCTAGATTAAATTTAGAGATTTATCATTGTGATAGTGATCACAATATTGAGAGATAAATCTTTTATAATTTAATTTATATTGTTCTTGGTCATAGGATTATTAAAAAGGACATTAATAATCTTGAAAGATCAATATATATATATAATGGTCTTCGTTGGATGAAGATTAATAGATCTCATTTATTAAATTATATATATAGATGATGCATATAGAGATATGACCATTGAACTGACTTACTTTGAGAATTCCTAATGGTTATAATTACCGCATATTTGTCAATAGGATATTCTCAAGATGAATATAGTAATAGAGTTTCCTTTGACCTGCGACTGTCATAGTAATTAACAATGTATTTATTATACTTTGATTCCGGACACCTAATACCCTAGAGTGCTAGTTGAATGGACATTGGGTATGATTTAAATACTTGTAGCATTAATGATTAGTCAATAAGGAATCCGTCAACTATCGGTAAAGAGTTTGAGCTCTATGATTATAATGACTGAGATGAATGAAACCTTGGGTAAGAAAATTGAATGAATGAAGAAATGAGTTTCTTAAGTCATTCACAGTTCATTATAATAATGGTAACATGTTAGAGTTTGACAATTAAACCATACTTTAAGGGTTAACCAAGAGCTGGAAAGATGGAAGGAATTATACTTTGTTCTTCTAAGGTTCTTAGTAAAAATATATTACTTCATACTATCGGGTCGTTGAGGAGCGTTGCTAGACGCCAACCTTGATTAGTAAATTTAGTATGACTAATTTACTACCCGCTTAGTATTGAACCTATGGGGTCACACACTAACGAGTGTTCTAATCTTTGCTGTAGAATTATTTAATTATTATTTTGATTTGATCAAATAAATAATTATATTAATTCAAATGGAATATTATTATATTTTTTGCTAGCACCAAGAATATAATAATAATATGATAATTGAGAATATTAAATGAGATTTGAGAATAATTAGTTATTCTATTTCTGAATTTGAATTATAAATTTGGATGAGATCCAAATCTGATTATGTTTTAAATTGTTATGATATGATTCATAAAATTTGAATAATTCAAGATTTGAAATTTTAAGATATGATTTAAATTTGAATTGAGAATCAAATTTAAAATCAGTAACAAATCTCATACTATATATATATATATACGTCAAGAGTACAAGAAAGTCACACGAGAGAATAACAAGAGTTTTATTTCTTTATCTCTACACACATAAATGTATGTGAGCCTAATTCTTGGAGAAGAATTTTATGGCGTGCAAAGAGTTGCAAGAGGTTTCTCAATTTATATCAAATCCATTGGTCAAAGAGTTGACAGCAAATGTTAGTCTCGGTGTAGATACGCATAGCGCCTTCGTACCATCGAAGGAGAAAGTAATTTTTACTAGCGTACACAGGTATTTAGATCTGATCTATATATTATATATTATTGGAATAAAGTTTAAATAAAAAATAAATTTTTAAGAATTACTTTTTTTTCTTCCACGGTATGTTATGAACACATGGTCTTTCACTAACAATACCCATATAATAATATCAAGAAGGAATTCCGGGCATCAAATTATTGTCCAGACCAATATATAGAAGGCCTTACTCCAATCCAATAGAGAAAAAAAAGTCCAACAATGTAATTGTAAATCAAATTTATGTAATTTCATAAAAACTTAGTATGGTAGTAAATTAATCATTAACCGAGTTGGAAGATGCAGTAAGAAATAAAAAAAATATTAATAATAAATTAATATTGAACGGGTTCTCACTTCACACCTCACAGCACCACGCCATTTGCCATGCTTGAGTGCTTCAATTCTTTTTAGAGAGAGAGAGATGTATTAAGTGGTATTCCAACGTCGAAAGCAGAGACACAAAGGTTGTTCTGTTTTTTCTCTTCTCTAACTTTGTCTACATATATAAAACGAAGTACATGTGATTCTGCTGCATCACCATCACCTCTTCTCTCTCTCTCTCTCTCTCTCTCTCTCTCTCTCTCTCTCTCTCTCTCTCTCTCATCATGTAAGAAACTGGAAAACCTACAACAAGCTCAGCTACCTTGCGCCGCTGCCTCCGATAATATTATTCCACCAACTTCTTCTCTTCTCTACTTTCAAATTCCAATTATATTAAGGTCTGTGCTTCATTCAATTTCTTCCTTCATTGATTTATGCATATAATCATGCTCTTTAATTTATTCTCTTTGCTTCCAATAATTATGTATCTTCTGGTCGTTAATTAGTCCTTCAAGACTTCCTTCTCTTTTTAATTTCTTCCCTCTTTCTTTTTATTTAGCCAATTCTGTTATTTTGTATATCCAAAAGAAGAGCCCAAACTTAATTTAGAATAATAAAACAACAATTTGCACGTTAGTTATATATATATATATATAAGTAGTGTTAAGAGTAGGAACCACGCCAAAGTTCAATGACAAAGATGGCTATTGTTTATGGGAAAAGAAATGTAATTAGAAAATCAAATTTGGGATTTGTGTTGGAACAAATTGAACACTCATCTATCGTGTGTGTGTGTGTGTGTTTTTTTTTAAATTATAAATCCAAAGTGAAAACAATAACACTCTTTTCTAGATTTCCCCCACACCTTCTCTGTTACTATTCAAGATGTGAAAAATGCTGTGTAAGGCAACCCACCATCCACTACCGAATAGAACCTGTTCAAGAGTCTTCCCATTAGTTCTTTTCACCTATTAAAATAGTTAAATATGCCATAAGCATTTTCTGGAGTATATTTAAATGTAATTGACCCATCTATTTTTTTTTAACAAAAGAACTCAACACAATAAAATGAAGAGAAAGATAAGTGGAAACAAAAACAAAGTATACATCTAATTTAATTATTCTAAACACCGTATTTAAATTTATAAAACTTTTTTTCAGTAGCCATTGTTTCTTCTGCAGCCTCAATATGTAGTATATATGACGTTTTTACACATTATTGTGAAGTTGCTTTTGGGGATATTTGGTTGGAAAAAAAAAGTGAAAATTTTGATAAAAGAGTTTTATAATTAAATTTATTGTGAAAATTTTTATGCATGAGTTTGACTTTATAAAAACTGATCATTGTTCTGTTGTCAGGCCTATATATAGTGATACATATTTTTATATTTGCTCCAATAATGATGGTATATATATATATAGTGGTTGCATTTTTTAATTATTTTTTTAATTGGGTCAACGAATTTTCTTACAGGATTCTATTACATTACTGAAGTGGTAACTTTACATGCTATTAAAATTTTCAGGTCCCATCTATTTTAAAAATATCGTTTTCGAAGAATTTATAAATATGAGATATCTTTTATCTTTTGAATTAGTTTTTAGAATGAGTTTATTCCACTCAACTCAAGTTAATTAATATCAAAATTTATTCAGTCCAATATAATATTAAACTATTAAACCACTTAGATGTGAGGGAGTGTGGTGTCCAACATAAAAATAGATGTGAGGGGGTGTATTGTGAATCCCACTTAATTCTAAATATTTTTCATTAAAAATGGATTTTTTAATCTTTTTTTTTTAATTTTTTTATAAGTGTAATCTTTTATCATTTAACATATTTTTCCACATATTTTTTTAATCCTACTTAAAAAGTGTATGATAAAAAACCACACTTTATAAAAAAATTAAGAAAAAAGAAATGAAGAGAATTCATTCCTCTTTTCACTCTCTATTTTTTTATTTTTAAAAGTATTTTCAAGTAAAATTTAAAAATAAAGAAAATAAAAAACAGGGAGAGTGGTCTTATGCCATCTTTCATTTATTTATTTGTTTTTTTTTTAAGTAAACAAAAGGATCTCAACCAAAGAAATTCTAAATCCATAAGTAAATTCCTTGTTTTCTTTATCTAATTTTAGAAGAGGTCGTTCGTTAAGAGTCCTAAAGTTTTGATAATATTAGCCTTTCTTAATCGTGAGAATAATAATGTGAGATAATTGGAGACAATTTGGCACGGAAGCTCTCTGCTCTCTTGTGATCTTGTCTAATGGTTGAAGTCACAAAGAATATATATATAATTTTTTTGTAGAAAAAAAAAAACATAAGTATTCGAGTTAAACTTGGAATCAAATCTTTATGTCACATTTGAGTCCTTTTTGGTCATTTTCTCAAGATGCTATTGTGTTACTAACCCCAAGTGTTTGTTGCATTTTTCTTAGATGTGACAAGTGTGAGGTAAATGAAAAATGCTAAATTTTTGTTTACCCATAAGTTTTATGCTCGTCATTTATATATGGCATTTGGAGAATCATATATTTATAATTGAAAAAGATTTTTATTATTTTTTTAAAGTACAAAAAATAAAATGTTTTATCTTTCTTTTTTTTTATCAACTATTTTCAATATAAATTATAAAAGTTATGCATGTAAAGCATATAAAAAATAGTAGATATAAATATTGTTTTTTGAGTTTATGCTCCTAAATGAAAATAGAAAATGTTTACTGGTTTTAATTTGTTCATAGTCTAACCAGGGTAAGACGTTTTCATGATGATCCAGGAAGAGCGAGAAGTTGGTTTAATGGCTAGAGTTTGTTGGCCATATTTTGATCCTGAGTATGAGAACTTCAGCAACAGAATGAATCCTCCAAGGTTTATTGAATTACAATTTGTTTATGATAACTAATTGGAGAAACAAGATTGCTAAATCATGGAACACATAAATTTAAATAAGCTGATTTGATTCCTAACAAAAACTTGTTATAAAGAAGAGGATAGAGAGCGAATCCATAGTTGATTTGTAAAATTTGTTTGCGCTTCTTCGCATGCAGGGTCTCTGTGGACAACACTAGTTGCCATGATTGTACTCTTATCAAGGTATAATTTATCAAATAAATAATTGTGGCATCTTCCATGGCCTCTTTAGGATTTGGTTTGGCCACTCAGCTTCTTAGGAATCCTAACTTGCTCAAATGGTTTTTCAAAGTTTTTTGAACCTTTGAGTTTTAAACTTATAGGGCATAGCATAATATGTATCATTTAAAAAAATTCATTAATTTGGATCATTCATTACATATTACTACTGTAAGTAATGGATTTTTATTTTTGTCCACTATAAAAATGCAGGTTGATAGTGTTAACAAACCTGGAATTCTGCTGGAAGTGGTGCAAATCTTGACAGATCTTGACTTCATAATTACCAAAGCCTACATATCTTCTGATGGAGGATGGTTTATGGATGGTACTTTTTTTCTAATTAAATTTAACTTTCACTAGAAATGCATTTACTACAAGAATGTTTTGATTAACTAACCTGTTCAAGTGATGGAATAAACAGTATTTCATGTGACGGATCAACAAGGAAAGAAGATAACAGATAGCAAAACCATTGACTTTGTGGAAAAGGTATAATCTGGTGTATATATATATAGTTGTAGTTGCAAAGAATTTGAGCAGCACAATGAAATTTCAAATGAATGCACATATCACAGACACTGAGGGCTACTTCTTAACAGTTCTTTTATAATAGGCTCTAGGACCAAAGGGCCAGAGCACAGAAGGGGTGAAGAATTGGCCAAGCAAGCGTGTTGGAGTGCATTCTGTTGGTGATCATACATCGATTGAGCTTATTGGCAGAGACCGGCCAGGTCTCTTGTCCGAGATCTCTGCTGTCCTTGCTAGCCTCCATTTCAATGTGGTTGCAGCTGAGGTTTGGACTCATAATAGAAGAATAGCTTGTGTCCTTTATGTCAGTGACACTACAACCCAGCCTGTGGATCATCCAAATAGATTATGCCTTATGGAGGAGCAGCTTAACAACATTTTGCGCGGCTGCGAGGAGGGTGACAAAGTTGCTAGGACTAACTTCTCCATGGGGTTCACCCATATGGATAGAAGGCTGCACCAAATGTTGTTCGCTGATCGCGATTATGAAGGGTCTGGAGCAACAACAGATGCTGATTATTCATCTTCCTCAAGGCCAAAGATCACAATCGAACGCTGCGAGGAAAAAGGATACTCGGTGGTTAGTGTCCGGTGCAAAGATCGGGCAAAACTCATGTTTGACATTGTTTGCACTCTTACTGATATGCAATATGTTGTTTTCCATGCCACAATCTCTTCAGATGCTCCTTATGCATCCCAGGTATAGTGTTTTATACTCCATTTTAGAGAATATAATGTGTTGTTCTTTAGAGAATTCAGATGTTTTATCCTTGAAAGATGCATCTTTTCTTAATTCAGTTTTTCTAGTACTTATTGGTTTAGACATATGTACCTCTAAATTCGCTTTAAGTTGATTGTTCTGCAAGGTTTGAAGTATTAAGATGTAAAATTCAATATAATTCTTCAAACAAATCCAAACAGTTGAGAAATTTGGACTAAAGAATTTATGGATACCTTTAGGAGTATTTTATTCGGCATATGGATGGATGCACACTTGATACTGAAGGAGAAAAAGAAAGAGTCATCAAATGCATTGAAGCTGCTATTCAGAGAAGAGTGAGTGAGGTAACTTGCCAATTTTATTTGACTTCTATATTCCTCTTAATTACAAATTAAAGTAAGACAAGGAGATGAAATTCTGGTTCCAAACTCCAAGTAAGTGTTCCATGCTCTGAACAAGGAACTTAAGTTATCTCTGGAAGGTTCAGTTTTAACTATTTTATAGCTTATGGCTTCACATAATTTGCCCTTGAATCTTGACCTTTTACCTAACAAATCTATTTTCTTCTTCCTGTCATTTTCTTTCCACTTACTATGTAGTGTTATGTGATTTTACAGCACAAACTTCTTTCCGAATTTTTAACAGAATTATTAATACATTTTGCATCTACAGCTATCTACTTGTGATGCTGCAAATTGTACGACAGATACATGGGGTTAAGTTCCACTCAGATTGTATCTGACCATCATATCCACTAGTGAAAGTGATGATGGTCTTTTGCCTTCAATAGAGCTTAAGAATCTATGTTCTCCATGTAATATCATCCATATCCCTACATCTTAAAATAGAAAAGGAAAAAAAAAGGAATTTAGATGATGAAAAAAAATACCCTTTTTTTTTCTCAGGTTATGACAAACTTGATTATCAAGCATACTATGTCATTTTCTTTATGTGTTTCATTTCATTTTCTTCTTTACATAATGTTACTTAGTTATCAAGAAACATGGCTGATATTAGTCTCTTTTGGTTTTTACCATTGATTCTTTGGATTTGTGGACATAGGGTGTGAGCCTTGAACTTTGTGCAAAGGATAGAGTGGGATTGCTGTCTGAAGTAACAAGGATTCTAAGAGAGAATGGATTAACAGTTTGTAGGGCAGGTATATCAACAAGAGGGGAGCAAGCACTGAATGTGTTCTATGTGAGGGACGCATCTGGCAACCCGGTGGACATGAAGACGATGGAAGCGCTTCGCAAAGAGATAGGGAAGACAATGGTGGTGGAAGTGAAAAGGGTACCTGGAAATTCCTCCATAGCACCAGCAGAAACCAGAGGATGGGCTAAAACAAGCTTCTTCTTTGGTAACTTGTTTGAAAAGTTCTTGGCTTGAAGAAGAAGAAAATCATATATATGCATCAGGCTTGGTTTGTTAGTGAAAGACACATCATAATGTATAGAAGAATAAAGTTATTTGTGTGTCAAACATGCCAAGTACTTGTACTTTGGGGCCTTTGGTATCATGACAATGACAAAGACATTGTATCTTCTGTAGTTCTGTCTATAACTAAACTAACTAGTTGTAACTTTATGTTGCCCTTTTAATGAATTCGGAGTCTTTGTTAGTTACTCTTTGTATCTGTGAATCTTTTTTACATGAGGTGGTTACTTCCATCAAATGTACTAGGAGACAAGACTAAAATGTACTAAAATCTTCTAGTGTTTGTTTTAGAAAAACCCAATTAGCTCTATTGTAACAAGCCGCCTGCATATCTTATATTTTAAAGCCCATTTAATAATAATATAATGAGAAAAAGACAAATAAGTTACTGATTATTTAAAATTATAATAAATAGATCTTTCACAAATTTTAATTACAAATGCATCTTTTATATTTATAAACAGTAAATAGATACGTTTTTCCGTTTAATATCCCTCTCTAAAAATAAACGTAATTAGTTGATGTGGCATCTATATATGTTCATTACGGGATGACGTGTCTATTTGCAAACGTCAGAATTTGTAATTAAAATTTGTGAAGAACCTATTTATCATGGTTTTAAAATCTCAGAGATCCATTTATTCTTTTTTTCTAATAATATTATAATAGTATAATAATAAAGCTGCCCTAATAATATTGAGACGAATGCTATGGTATAGAGGAGGGATGGCAAAAAAAAAAATCCGCATTCACAGTTATCCAAAGAGATTACCTACAATTGAGAGACTAATGTTAGAAAATTATAATTTTTTAATTTATTTATGGACAATATATATAATTAATCATAATTATATTAGTTATTTTATATTATATAATTTATATAAGTGATCTTATTTATTATTATAAATATTAAAAAAATAAGTCATTATTATTTTTTATTTAAAATTAAATAAAAATAAAATCAGAGATACTATTTTATTTTAGTTTTAGAATTTAATGAATATTACACTCAAATATAAACAGTAACATCAGAATTTTGGTCTTCAACACAAAAAAATTGTTTTTGCAGTTTTTTTATCAGAGTAATTGTAATTTCGCCCTATTAAAAATCCAAAAAATTTTGGTCAAAAAAACTTAAAGAATCAAACTCTTTCAATCATATTTACGAATTAAGGTACATTTTCGCATTTAAATATTTTTTTAATAATTTAAAATGAATAATTTTAAGATTAAAATTTTAAAAAATTTTCAATAAATGGTATCAAAACCATTTATAATTAAGTCATTGAGAATATTAAGTTTTTAAATTTTTTTTCTCACGGGATCAAAATATGTTTGCATTATTGCTTTCTATTTAGATCGAATTAATTTTATAGATTCGGTGAATTTATTATTATTTATTTCAATGTGTACATAAACTCTGTGGATTCCAGTGCTTTTTTTATATATTGATGGACTTTGTCACATGACCGAGCAATATATACGGGTGGATATTGATCATGCCACATAAATACCTTTTTATTATTTGTTTTATGGATTTTTTTTTTAACTAAACAAAAGGGACTCAAGTTTATATGGTAAAAGAGTTTGATTTCATGAGCTTTTGGATAATTTAATGTCATTATATTTGCATTGAATACGTACATATATAAATTGAATTATACCATGATTATTCTGTTTTTGTCCTTTTTTGAGTTCGGAATTCATGAAACATGAATCACTCTTAGCATGTACTATACGAGATTAATGATAAGGATTTTTTCTTTTATCTATGTTAATGATATGAATATTCATTCTAGATAAAAATACATGCGTGATATATGACATGAATATTAATTTATGATTGAAGTAATGACCAATTCGATATCCGAAAGATTTAAATGCTGATATTTTAGTATCTAACTATTGTTATTGACAAAAAAGTATCTGAATGATTAAAAATTTTGCCAAGCGTGTCCACGTGCTTGCCGGAACATAGTTCCGATGAGTACGATGCTTACATAGACGCCGGTTTTTGCTGACAAGATTAGTTTTATATTAGATAGAATTTGTAATTAAAAGTATGATAATCCTACCTGGAAATTAACTTAACCTAATTGAATATTGCTTTTGCCCCAATTTAATTTTGCCCTAAAATCTAATTAGCAAATGTTGTTACTAGTTACTGAGTTATTGTGGTTAGTGTGTCACTACTAGCGAAACTCAAAGGTCACGTAGAGAGGGAGAGACGTTGCTCTGGAAGCTTGGCGCGAAAAAGAACGATACAAGGCGAGAGACATTGTCGAATCAAAGGTAACGGTTCTCAAGTGGCATCGTTGGATCACCATTCTTCGCAAGGAGCAACCCTACGAAGAGGTACGTTCTGCTTTATGTTCTTGGTTTAAGTTCTGGTTTATTGTGTTTGCTGGTGACATCCTGTTTATTCATTGTATCTTCTCTCTACTATTTCTTAGATGGATCGTGTAGTTACGTTTGTGTATCATCACATGGGTTGCTTGAAAAGGGTTAGAGATGGGAATGTGATATATGAAGGGGGGTTAGTAATTGAGATACACAGGGTGAATGTGGAGACATGTAATTTATTTTTTGTTGAGGGGTTGTTTTTAGACCTGGGTTACCCTGGATATAATGAGGTGTATTGGCTAGAACCTGGTTTCGAATTAGGTCAGGGTCTTAGAGTGCTTAGGACAGATGCTGAAGTGATGAGAATGTGTGAGAGTGCAACTAAAAATGACAGCACTGTCCATCTCTATTTTGATCACTCTATTAATGCCAACCCTGAAATCATTGATGACAATGTGGTGTCTGATGGTAGCAGTGAGAGTGTGGTTGAGGTCAATCCACCTGGTGACGAGAGGGAAACTGAAGTTGTGAATGAGGAAACTGGCGAGGTTAATCAGTTGAATAAGGCTTTGACAGTTGTTGTGAAGGAGACTTTGAATGAAGTTGTGATTGAGAAGGGTGTTGATATTAACGAGTCGGATAAATGTGAGGGTGGTGTTATGAATGATGATGTGAATCACGGGAATGGGGATAAAGTGACTGAACAACCTGCAGCTCCAGAAAAAGTTGTTAAGAGGGTGAGAAAGAGGCATTCAAGACCACCACCCAGTGGTTTATCACAAGAAAGAAGAGCTGCTGAATCTGAACAGCTTGAGGGTGATCCTCTAGAAGCTGAAACAGTAAATGAACAAACACATGAGAGAAATGATGATGATGCAGATGTTGCCAACGAAGGTGCTAACATTGAAGGACCATTGGTGGATAAGTTGAGGGCAGAGGAAGCAGCTATTCAGAATGCAGTAGATAAAATTATTATTTCTGTTTTGTTATAGCATTTTTGGATAAGTATTGGGTTTATGAATCCAATGATTATAATGCACATGCTGCCAATGAAGGTGCTAACATTGAAGAACCAGTGGTAGATGAGTTGAGGGCAGAGGCAACATCTACAGAAAATGCAGCAGGTAAAACTATTATTTATGTTTTGTTCCAGCATTTTTGGATAAGTATTGCATCATGGCTGACATATATCACCTGATGTATTAATAGATACAGAAACACAAAGAAAGAAGAGGACAAATACAAGGAGAAATCATCTACGGCCTCAACCATCTGGGCAGAGGATTGTACCTGGAAAGGATGATGAAGCACCAAGTGTGACTAGGGAAATCATGGCAACAGCAAGCCCAGCCACACAGAGCAGGTTCACAGGGTTCATGTCCACCCCATCCTTGAAGAAGAAAAGGCCTTCAGCAAGCATCAAGAAGTGACCTTACTTTTTTGGGTTTTCATTTTGTTTTTAGTTCCATGTTGGACCTGATGTAGATACTATGCACCTAAATGCCATTATGGCATGTTGAGTTTTTATTTCCATGTTGGACCTGATTTAGTAGTACTTGTTATGAACATAAGTATCATTATGCCATGTTAGATTTTTTTAGGGCTGTCTTGTGTTATTTTGGGTTTGAGGTATGTTACTCTAGATATGTAATACCCGGTCTAACCGAAATTAATTGAATAATAAGTTAAGTAGGAGCGAATATGGTTGGAAGATTTGGCAATTGGAATTTGATGATTTAAATATGATATTTGAATTCAGTGAATTTTTCTGAGTCGGAAGACATAGTTTTCTGCGTAAAAGTGCGCAGTAGAATTTTGACCGGCAGTACCGGCTGAGACCTGTCTGGTACTGCAGCTGAAAAAATTGATTATGAGTAAATAGGATTAAGAAATGAGAAATTATAATTAGGGGAGGTAGAAATATTTGGAGTGCGATTTAGAGCGCTAATCTTAAAGGTTTTGGTCCAAAATTGGGCCAACGGACAAAAATAAGTGAACCGGGCCTAAGTTGGCACAAGACCCAACATATATAAACATTAGTTATGAGCATTTCAGCTCATTTTACCCTAAAAAAAGAAGGGTTGGGGCGCTGAAATTGAGAAGAGAGAAGAGAATAGAGAAAACCTAACTTTCTTTGATCTTCAAACCACCATAACTTGAGCTACGGAGCTCCGATTGACAAGCCATTTGCGGCCACGCATCGCTCTTCTCATCCTCTACAATTATATCTAAGTTTTGTGGTGAGTAATCCACTGTCCTCTGCCCAGTTTTCATTTTCCTCTTCAAATTCGAATTTGATTTGGGTTTTGAGGAAACCTTCTGATTTTGGTTGTTTAGGAGTGCTCTAGTATGAGCCATGGGTGATATTCATCACAAACTTCAGTGGGTTAAGGTAAGAAACCCTCCAACCCTTGTGATTTGTCACTTTTATGAGCCCTAGGTTGATGTATGTATGTGATATTGGTTATGTTAGTGTATTTGATGATTTTGGTGCACAATTGGGAGATTGATGTTGCTTGAGGAGCTTTGGTGAGGCTTGGAACTAGGGTTGGTGGAGACTTCCAAAGAAGAGGCTCAATTGATTTGGCTATAAGAGGTACAGTTTAAGTTTCATTTAAGTACCGTGTGGTGTGATGAGAATTCCTAGGCTAGATGCCCCTAGGATTAGGTTTGGAATGTGTAAATGGTTGGTGCTAATATGCATAGTTGGTATGTAATGTGAATTGATGATTGGGTTGAGAATTGTGTGGCCTTGTATGCTTGGTATATTGAAAATTTGATGTATTGGGTAATGAGTATTAATTGGTGGTTTATGCATTTAAATTGTGAAATTGGGCCGGAGGTCGTGAATTTTGGGCCGGAGGTCGGAAAGAGGTAAGGAAGGTAAGTTGATGTGTACATTGTATGATGACACAAGTGATAGGATGAATTTCAGATAATGAATATATGAATGATTGGGTTGGTTATTGAATAATGAGGTTTGAGGAGTTGAAGTGTGGAAATTGGTAATTTTGGGTGAAATTGTATAGATGAGGTATGTTTGATTTTGGTTGAGATATATTATGTGGTCATATATGTGAGTATGATTATTGATGCCTTGATGGTATGATAATGCATGAGAGATATGTATGTTGTGATATATGCTTGAGGAATGATTAAGGTTGATTTGGGGGTGAAACCACGTGATAGTGAGTATGATATTGATTATGTATAATGATGGTTGATTGGAAATAGTATTGTTAGAAATTGGGATGAGGAAGGATGTATGACATGTGGATATGTTTGTAATTTAGCCATTTGTTTGAAATGGGTAAAAATGGTTATATGGCGGTTTTGTGAATCGTGGTAAAGTGTTAATGTATGAGTTGAGGAGGCTTGATGTTGATTTTGGTATATTTTGATTGGTTTCAAAAAGGGTTGAAATTGGCATGTTTTGGTTGATTTTGAAAAGAGTTGAAAATGGCTTGTTTTGAAAATGGCACTTTGTGGTTTTGTATGAAAAATATGGTTTTTGGGCATACTTTGACGGGACATAACTTGGACTACGGATCTCTGTTTTGTGCCAAATCATTTAGAAATGAAATTGGATCCGGGATGTCCATGCCGTTCGAAGAACGGGTGAAAAACGATTTAAAATGAGAAAGTTATGTCCGTTGGAAGATTGAGGGTTGAATCTGTGAATTCTGCAGCTTTTAACTTAGAAAATTTTTAGCAGAATGGCCCCTCGCGCGTAGGCGCACTTGGCTCGTACGCGCCGTTCTTTCAAAAAACGCCATCCACGCGTGCGCATGGTGTGCGCGGGCGCGCCGATGTGCTGCACCCAATGCCCGGCCATTTTCCAGAGGGTTGTGCCTGAACTGTGCCTGTTTTGTGCTTGGGGCACGAGAGCACCCATGCGTTCGCGTGGTGGACACGTGCGCGTCGCTTGGGTATTTTTCAATCCATGCGTTAGCGTGCATGACGCATACACGCCGATGATTTTTGTGGCCATCCACGCGTGCGCGTGGAGTACGCGTACGCGTGGCCCTGTTTTCATGCCAAAGTTGATATTTGAGTTTTAAAAGCCAAATCTCATACTTTTAAGCCTCCAGTCTCACCCCTTATGCATTAAATCATTATGATATGCCTAGCAATGAGAAAGGAGCTAGGAAGTGTGGTAACTTGCGAGTGAAGCAAGGGGAAAAGTTATGATCAATGATGATCAAAAATGATTATATGAGATATGGAGGATGACGGTGGAAGTACCGTGTATGCCATGAGCTGAAGGGCTATATTTATTGATAAATGGCTAGTTCTTGATTGAACCATGAGCCGGATGGCTGAGTTATTGCTGGGTTAAGGCAAAGCCATTACTGATTATGGCTGAGTATAAATGCATATATGATTGATGAATGAATGTGTTAAATGGATAATAATGGAAAATGTTGAAATGTGACGTGTGACCCCGAGTAGTAGGCAGTGGCGTTGTCCACTTGCTCCGGGTATGAGACAGAAAAGGATATTTATGATAAATGAGTTAATTATGGAGTTTTGAATGAATGTAGCTCTGATACCTGGATAGTAGTAAGGGTTGGGGTTCGTCCTACTTGCTCCAGGTTAATGTTTGAGATTTGATAACAATGAGGATTGATAATATGAACTGGGATTGAATGAATATATGCTTGAGATACCTGGGCAGTAGCAAGGGTTGTGGTTCGTCTCGCTTGCTCGGGTTAATGCTTAAGATACATGGGCAGTAGCAAGGGGTTGTGGTTCGTCCTACTTGCTCCAGGTTAGAGATTGTGACGCCTGGGTAGTAGCGGCAGTAGTGGTGAATCCACTCGCTCCAGGTTGAGCTTTTAAACACCTGCCTGGGTAGTAGCCGCAGTAGTGGTTGTTCCACTGGCTCTGGGTTGAGCGGGTAGTAGCAAGGGGGTTGTAGCTCAAACCTACTTGCTCCGCAAGGGGTGTTTCTGTCCAATGGTTAGCTACCAGGACATGTCGGGTTGGCTATATAACCGACAGATGATATCATCAGCCATAGGACAGGCATACATCATTTGCATATGTTTGAATTGTTTGGGTTTGCCTATTTGTTTTGGATTTCTACATCATATATGCTATGTTACCTGATTATGTGCTACTTGTTCTACTTGTACCTTATTTGTGTATTACTTGTCTGTATTGCTTGTGTTTGTACAACTGAGAGATCCCTCATGTTGGTGTCGGTGGATGTTGAGGGCTGTTCTCGATGAGATGAATTGATGATGCGATTGCATGATGATGATGATTTTTGAATGAGATAATTTGAGCCCCCTGGGTAGATGCAGTGATATGATTTCACTAGCTCCAGGCGAGGGTATGATGTATTGATATAGAGTTGCTGAGGCAGAACAACTGGTGATAGTTTTGCTTATGATTCTGAGTCTGATTCGTGGAAGAATTAGCGAGTTGGGAAACATGTGTAACATGAACTAGATTTAGTATCCCTTTACGACAGATGCCTATTTATGGATTAGTGAGAATCTAGGCTGGATACTTGGTGAAAATGAGTTTAGAATGCTTAGTGAGTTTTTATTGCAGTGCATTGTATTTATTTGGCACTTTTACCGTACTGGGAACCCATGGGCCCGGGGTTCTCATTCCGTATATATCTCTTGTTTTTCAGATACAGGTCCAGGTGCTCAGAAGTGAGCTGTGGTTCGTCTGAGAGACGACGAAGATCTTTATTTTCTCTACTTTGTGTTTTGCTTAGAATCTCTCCATCTTTGTTTTGAAAAGATTATATTATGTATTGAACTCTTTTGAACTTGCCTATAGAGGCTCTCGTGTTTCCTTTGGGAGAGATTAAGATATACTGTTGTCAACTACTTTCATACTGTACCCTAGCCGGCCTAAACTTCGCGGGTCACGACTAGTGGCTATTTACTTATGTTATATATATCTATCTGTTATCTATCTCTTAATCTCCTTTATGCCTTGTCCGTATATCGCTTTCGGCTTCACGTTTTATCTTTTCATTGTCGAAACGTGAGTGATACGTCTTCGCAATTTTATTTCTACTCTTTTCGGGCTTCTCGATTAATACTCCTTTCGAAATTACCTATATTTATATATAAAAAATCCACCTGAGAGTCGTACCACCGTAATATCATTGACTTATGACTCGAGCATAAGAATTTGAATATTAGGGTGTTACATTATGGTATCAGAGCAGTTCGTCCTCGTGAGCCTGAGGGATGGAACTGCTTATGCTTCAATGCATACTCTAAGTCTGTGCCTGTGCTAGTTAGGGTATCTAACCGATACATCTAGCATGAAGTCCATGAGGGTACCTTTGGTACTTTGAAGCACTATACTTCTGATATTGAGACTGATCAACTTGATATCGATTGTTTGGTGTGTATAGGAACCAGATGGCGCCTCGTGGACCCGGTCGGGGACGTGAGAGAGATCGTACTAGCACGCAGGAACCGGAAGTCAACCCGAATAACCCGGTAAACCTTATGGCGGCGTTGGAGAATATGGCTGCTGCTATGCAAGCCACTGCGGAGGCTCTTGGGCAACAGATTAACAATAATGGCAATGGCGGAAGGGAAGCTCAGGGCCCGATGACACTAGCAACTTTCTTAAGGGTTAATCCACCTAAGTTCAAGGGAACTACCGAATCTGACTGAAGCCGATACCTGGTTTCAGGCTATGGAGCGAGCACTGCAAGCACAGTTGGTACCCGAGGAACAGTTTGTTGAATTTGCTACCTATCTGCTTACTGGGGAAAGCATCGCATTGGTGGCAAGGGGCCCGACACCTCCTGCAACAGAGAGATGATCCTATCACTTGGGATGCTTTCCAGGTGGAATTCTATAAGAAGTACTTTTCGAATTCCGCCAGGACAGCCAAGGAATTGGAGTTACTGCAGCTGAAGCAAGGTGCTATGTCTGTATCTGAGTATACAGACAAATTTGAGGAGCTATTCAGGTTTTCTCACATGTGTCAGGGAGCTCCGGGAGACTTCAAGGAATGGAAATGCATTAAGTATGAAGGAGGGCTCCGGAGCGACATCTTAAGTTCAGTGAGACCAATGGAGATCCGAACTTTTTCAGAGTTGGTAAATAAGAGCAGAATTGCTGAAGAGTGTGTGAAGAGGATGGTTGCAGAGAAAGGAAGTCATAGAGAGCACAACCAAGGATTCGCACCAAGGGGTCGAGAGTTTAAGGAGAGAGGATACATACAACACTTTTTCCAAGGACAGAATAACTTTGCAACGAGTGAGGAGTCCCAAAGAAATGGTAAGGGAAAGCGGACAGCGGCTTCTTCTGATGTTTCGAGCTGTCAAAGATGTGGAAGTCATCACCCAAATAGGCCGTGCCGATTGGGGTTAGGTGTATGTTACAAGTGCGGGTTACCAGGGCATGTATCAAGAAATTGCCAATAAGGAGAGAGTCAGGATGCGGGCCGATTGCGACAGTAAGATTGAGGTAATTGCAATAATCAGGCTTAAAGGACAGTGCGTGATTTTATAATACCGCCTGTACAGTAAAACTGGGAATGTCAAGCTTAATATTAGGCTGAGAAGCAAACCGGATGGTCCGAGTAAGGATTTGCCTTAATACAAATGGATAAATGCCTGTGATGTAAATGATTTTCTGTTGAGAATGATGTGTTGTGTTTGTTATATAGTTGGTTAATTTCTGGATTTTTGGTGAAACGGATTGAACCCGTGACTTTTAGTTCCTTTGATTTAAATAGATAAGGGATGGTCCTAAATGATAGATTTGGAAATGTTGATTTGAATTGTCAGTCAAGTTAAGTTGTGGTTTAGTACTTGAGGAAATAAGTGATGGAACTAATACTTGACGAGAAATCAAAGTGGCATAACGGAAGCTTGCTAAAGCGTTAGCACAGTATGGTAATAATAAGGAAAAGTGGAGTATGATTAGAAATGCTTTATGCTTTGAGTACCTAAAAGTTTAGTGAGCTTATGTAGATAATGATTCTAGATAATTGGAATTAATTGCGGCTGTGAGCCTTGGTGGTTCTGAAACGGAAGAGGAAATTATCATTGATGCATAATCGGATTTAGATGATGATTGAGTGCAATTTGTCGTGTTTGAGAGATGAGTGCTATGATGTTTGGTCATGGTGACCGTGGATTTAGATCAAGATTTGTAATGATCGGTTTCAGAGGAATAGTTTGGAAACCTTTAAATTGCAATGCTGATGCGGTACTGAGATTGGTTTGAGGAAACCCGTGACGGGTGGTAGACTCCAGTTTTTAGGAGAGGTGCTGTCAATATTTTCCAAGAATTTGAAAGAGTGTTGGTTATAGTTTCGAGAATGATCTTTGATTCATTATAGTGATGTGGAATGATGGCTATGATTAACGATGATGGCAATATTATTGATGACATGATTTGAGATTTAATAGAGTGTGAGTTGATGAGACGATAAAAGTAAGGAACGAGGCTATTGGGCGGCGTTGAACAAATGACCGAGACCCTCGGAGATAGAGAAATCAGAGCGCGGCAACGGAAGCGCGTAGAGTAAAAAGACCTTGGAACTGTTATGCGTTGGATATAAAGGAAGACTATGCTCGCGTACTCGCAGTGATGGATGGAATTTTCGAGGAAGTTAAGTAGGAGCGAATATGGTTGGAAGATTTGGCAATTAGAATTTGATGATTTAAAAATGATATTTGAATTCAGTGAATTTTTTCGAGTCGGAAGACATAGTTTTCTGCGTAAAAGTGCACAGTAGAATTTTGACCGGCAGTACCGGCTGATACCTGTCTGGTACTGCAGTGAAAAAATTGATTATGAGTAAATAGGATTAAGAAATGAGAAATTATAATTAGGGGAGGTAGAAATATTTGAAGTGCGATTTAGAGCGCTAATCTTAAAGGTTTTGGTCCAAAATTGGGCCAACGGACAAAAATAAGTGAACCGGGCCTAAGTGGGCCCAAGACCCAACATATATAAACATTAGTTATGAGCATTTCAGCTCATTTTACCCTAAAAAAAGAAGGGTTGTGGCACTGAAATTGAGTAGAGAGAAGAGAAGAGAGAAAATCTAACTCTCTTTGATCTTCAAACCACCATAACTTGAGCTACGGAGCTTTGATTGATGAGTCATTTGCGGCCACGCGTCGCTCTTCTCATCCTCTACAATTATATCTAAGTTTTGTGGTGAGTAATCCATTGTCCTCTGTCCAGTTTTCATTTTCCTCTTCAAATTCGAATTTGGTTTGGGTTTTGAGGAAACCTTGTGATTTTGGTTGTTTAGGAGGGCTCTAGTATGAGCCATGGGTGATATTCATCACAAACTTCAGTGGGTTAAGGTAAGAAACCCTCCAACCCTTGTGATTTGTCACTTTTATGAGCCTTAGGTTGATGTATGTATGTGATATTGGTTATGTTAGTGTATTTGATGATTTTGGTGCACAATCGGGAGATTGATGTTGCTTGAGGAGCTTTGGTGAGGCTTGGAACTAGGGTTAGTGGAGACTTCCAAAGAAGAGGCTCAATTGATTTGGCTATAAGAGGTACGATTTAAGTTTCATTTAAGTACCGTGTGGTGTGATGAGAATTCCTAGGCTAGATGCCCCTAGGATTAAGTTTGGATTGTGTAAATGGTTGGTGCTAATATGCATAGTTGGTATGTAATGTGAATTGATGATTGGGTTGAGAATTGTATGGCCTTGTATGCTTGGTGTATTGAAAATTTGATGTATTGGGTAATGAGTATTAATTGGTGGTTTATGCATTTAAATTGTGAAATTGGGCCGGAGGCCGTGAATTTTGGGCCGGAGGCCGGAAAGAGGTAAGGAAGGTAAGTTGATGTGTACATTGTATGATGACACAAGTGATAGGATGAATTTCAGATAATGAATATATGAATGATTGGGTTGGTTATTGAATAATGAGGTTTGAGGAGTTGAAGTGTGGAAATTGGTAATTTTGGGTGAAATTGTATAGATGAGGTATGTTTGATTTTGGTTGAGATATATTATGTGGTCATATATGTGAGTATGATTATTGATGCCTTGATGGTATGATAATGCATGAGAGATATGTATGTTGTGATATATGCTTGAGGAATGATTAAGGTTGATTTGGGGGTGAAACCACGTGATAGTGAGTATGATATTGATTATGTATAATGATGGTTGATTGGAAATAGTATTGTTAGAAATTGCGATGAGGAAGGATGTATGACATGTGGATATGTTTGTAATTTAGCCATTTGTTTGAAATGGGTAAAAATGGGTATATGGCGGTTTTGTGAATCGTGGTAAAGTGTTAATGTATGAGTTGAGGAGGCTTGATGTTGATTTTGGTATATTTTGATTGGTTTCAAAAAGGGTTGAAATTGGCATGTTTTGGTTGATTTTGAAAAGAGTTGAAAATGGCTTGTTTTGAAAATGGCACTTTGTGGTTTTGTATGAAAAATATGGTTTTTGGGCATACTTTGACGGGACATAACTTGGACTACGGATCTCTGTTTTGTGCCAAATTATTTTAGAAATGAAATTGGATCCGGGATGTCCATGCCGTTCGAAGAACGGGTGAAAAACGATTTAAAATGAGAAAGTTATGTCCGTTGGAAGATTGAGGGTTGAATCTGTGAATTCTGCAGCTTTTAACTTAGAAAAGGATATTTATGATAAATGAGTTAATTATGGAGTTTTGAATGAATGTAGCTCTGATACCTGGATAGTAGTAAGGGTTGGGGTTCGTCCTACTTGCTCCAGGTTAATGTTTGAGATTTGATAACAATGAGGATTGATAATATGAACTGGGATTGAATGAATATATGCTTGAGATACCTGGGCAGTAGCAAGGGTTGTGGTTCGTCTCGCTTGCTCCGGGTTAATGCTTAAGATACCTGGGCAGTAGCAAGGGGTTGTGGTTCGTCCTACTTGCTCCAGGTTAGAGATTGTGACGCCTGGGTAGTAGCGGCAGTAGTGGTGAATCCACTCGCTCCAGGTTGAGCTTTTAAACACCTGCCTGGGTAGTAGCCGCAGTAGTGGTTGTTCCACTGGCTCTGGGTTGAGCGGGTAGTAGCAAGGGGGTTGTAGCTCAAACCTACTTGCTCCGCAAGGGGTGTTTCTGTCCAATGGTTAGCTACCAGGACATGTCGGGTTGGCTATATAACCGACAGATGATATCATCAGCCATAGGACAGGCATACATCATTTGCATATGTTTGAATTGTTTGGGTTTGCCTATTTGTTTTGGATTTCTACATCATATATGCTATGTTACCTGATTATGTGCTACTTGTTCTACTTGTACCTTATTTGTGTATTACTTGTCTGTATTGCTTGTGTTTGTACAACTGAGAGATCCCTCATGTTGGTGTCGGTGGATGTTGAGGGCTGTTCTCGATGAGATGAATTGATGATGCGATTGCATGATGATGATGATTTTTGAATGAGATAATTTGAGCCCCCTGGGTAGATGCAGTGATATGATTTCACTAGCTCCAGGCGAGGGTATGATGTATTGATATAGAGTTGCTGAAGCAGAATAATTGGTGATGGTTTTGCTTATGATTCTGAGTCTGATTCGTGGAAGAATCAGCGAGTTGGAAAACATGTGTAACATGAACTAGATTTAGTATCCCCTTACGACAGATGCGTATTTATGGATTAGTGAGAATCTAGGCTGGATACTTGGTGAAAAGGAGTTTAGGATGCTTAGTAAGTTTTTATTGCAGTGCATTGTATTTATTTGGCACTTTTACCGTACTGGGAACCCATGGGCCCGGGGTTCTCATTCCGTATATATCTCTTGTTTTTCAGATACAGGTCCAGGTGCTCAGAAGTGAGCTGTGGTTCGTCTGAGAGACGACGAAGATCTTTATTTTCTCTACTTTGTGTTTTGCTTAGAATCTCTCCATCTTTGTTTTGAAAAGATTATATTATGTATTGAACTCTTTTGAACTTGCCTATAGAGGCTCTCGTGTTTCCTTGGGAGAGATTAGGATATACTATTGTCAACTACTTTCATACTGTACCCTAGCCGGCCTAAACTTCGCGGGTCGCGACTAGTGGCTATTTACTTATGTTATATATATCTATCTGTTATCTATCTCTTAATCTCCTTTATGCCTTGTCCGTATATCGCTTTCGGCTTCACGTTTTATCTTTTCGTTGTCGAAACGTGAGTGATACGTCTTCGCAATTTTATTTCTACTCTTTTCGGGCTTCTCGATTAATACTCCTTTCGAAATTACCTATATTTATATATAAAAAATCCACCTGAGAGTCGTACCACCGTAATATCATTGACTTATGACTCGAGCATAAGAATTTGAATATTAGGGTGTTACAGGATACTTATGGATTATGATTTCATGCTATGAGACAGGTGTTTTATACAGCTTCTGTTTATGCCATTTTTTCATTAATGACTTACCTATCTTACCTATCTTATATATAGCTTGCTCACAATTCAACAGCAATAACTCAGTCACAGAATACTAATAAGAGTGCATCCATTAATTCATCTCAATTACAATTAGGAGAACATTACAAAGAAACAAAATTTCATTCTTAAACTCTTAAATTTAACCATTGTCTTCCTACTTAGCCAAACAAAGCAGACTCAAAATCAGATTTAACTCAAATAATATACAGATAACAATCAACAACAACTCAACCCTCTTCAGCTGCTCCTTCATGTCATTCACCATAGAAAGCACCATCATCATCCTATCCTTTGCCCGGCCATCACTACCCTCCTGGTTGATTCTACTTTTCTTCTTTGGGTCTGCTATGCCCACCATGTTGCTATTCTCCGAAGAAATTTCTCCTTCCACACATTGCTCTTTTATTTCATCCAACCATTGAAAATACCCACAACGTCTTTGTGTGTTCTAGTATGGCACAAAAATTTCATGAATTAGAGTGGGATCGAAAACTAAATTTGAAAAAGTGGAGAAAACAAACCCAAGAAGATTGCATCATTTCGTCACGTATACATCAATATTTTAAGCTTACCTTCCACATAGGGCAACGTAGAAATCATCTATCAGGGTTGCTACTTGTCTTCGATTTCAACGAAACCACCGGAAGGAGACAAAAGCAACACCCATCGTAGATTTTACTACCAACTCCTGATCCGCCATCAACGTCGAAGGCTTGAATGGATGAGTGCTTTCTCACGGTTCCACCTTTTTCACGAGTCCTAGCTGCTTGCATCTTCCAGACTGGGATCGTGCTCTACGAGTGAGCGAAGAGAGCAAAATTGGGTTTTAGGACAAAATTAAATTGGGGCAAAAGCAATATTCAATTAGGTTAAGTTAATTTTCAGGTAGGATTATCATACTTTTAATTACAAATTCCATCTAATATAAGACTAATTTTTTCAGCAAAAACCGGCGTCCACGTAAGCATCGTACTCACCGGAGCTATGTTCCGGCAAACACATGGACACGCTTGGCAAAATTTTTAATCATTTAGATACTTTTTTGTCAATAACAATAGTTAGATACCAAAATGTCAGCGTTTGAATCTTTCGAATACCGAATTGGTCATTACCTCTTTATGATTAATTTTTTAGAATTGTTGTGTCTTTTTTATTATTTGAAATTTTTTGCCTTAGATTCAATTTCGTTTTAAACAAAAATAATAAAAATTGATTAATAAAAATTCACAATATTATGCGGTTATATATATTGTGGTTTATTGTTTTATTTTGTTATATAAGTATTTTAAATTTGTTACATTAAAAAATCAATAACAATTTAGATTATATTATATTCATATATTTTATAAAGTTTAATTTTAAAATAAATTGATTGAATA
This sequence comes from Arachis hypogaea, assembly GCF_003086295.3. NCBI lineage: Eukaryota > Viridiplantae > Streptophyta > Magnoliopsida > Fabales > Fabaceae > Arachis > Arachis hypogaea. The sequence continues at coordinate 9,488,802 of NC_092043.1, read as the reverse complement.
TAATATTATTAAAATAGTCTCTTTTATAAAAATTAATTTATTTTAAAACATTATGAATATAGTGATATATAATTCATGTGAATATTGATTGACCCATTCTAAATGAATAGATCTATATTTGGCAAGTACATATAAATATTAGTGGTAAATATATGTTCGATTAACTAATTAAGAATAAATCAATGCTTATTATTTATGTTTTTTTTTTTGCAGAAATAAAGTATTTATTTATATTTTCACTCTAACTCATAATTTCATAAAATTTAATAAAGTTGGATTAGTTGAAAATAGGTATGCATGAGATCATTTTCGCATATAATTTTTGAATTTTCTCATCCAAATTTAATCTATATTGTTGAGTATATTAGATGTCAAGCTCTTGTTAAAAATTCATAAAATTCCTTAATCCCAAGATCATCTATGTTAAATCATTAAAAAAGAAATACTTGAATGCGGAAGCATACCTTAATTCGTAGCATGATTAAAAGAGTTTGGTTTATTGATCTTCCTCAACCAAAGCATTATAACTTTTGTGTCCTTAATAGGGCTGAATTGCAATTTCTTTGATGAAAAAAGAGCTGCGGAGACGATTTTTTTGTGCTGAAGACTAAAACCCTAAAGTTACTATTTATATTTTAAGTGTGGTACTAATTAAACCCTAAAATTCAAATAAAATAATATCTCTGATTTTACTCTTATTTAAATTCAAATTAAAAATAATAATGACTTATTTTTTTAATATTTATAAAAATAAGTAAAATTACCTATGTAAATCATATAACATAAAATAGTTAATATGATTATGATCAATTATATGTATTATCCCATAATTTTCTAATAACTAATAAAGACCTACAAAATCTCTACAGATAAGAATCTGTTCCGCGAATAAATGAAAATAAAGGTGGAATTGAGATATTCGCTCTACAAATATCTACAAAATATTCGCAAATTACTTAAATGTCTTTATTTATATATATATATATATATATATATATATATATATATATATATATATATAATTTTGTATTTGAAATTCATCATTAGTATTTGTTGAAAACTTTTTTATTTTATTATTATTTAATTTATACATGAAAGATTTTGTGTGTATATTGATTATATTAAATTTATTTTTAAATTGTATTTTAATTTTATAAATTTAGTTAAATTGTATTAAATTTTATTATGTTTCTGTTAAATTAAAAAAAATAATTTTAATATTCATAAAGAAAAAGTCTAGGAGACCAGCAACTTTATTAAATTCTGACCAGCATGTAATCAGTAAGAAAAAGTGAGTCATTGAATAAAATCTCACACCATTAAAATCATCATTGATAACTATTTGATGACTACAAGTCATAAAAGTTGCTGGCCCCTAACACTCCTCATCCATAAATATTAGTGACTAGTGAATATGCACTTCCTTTTAGGAATGACAACATCATCCGAATTCGCGGGTACCCGTCTCACCCCTACTCGCTCGGGGCGGGTAATTACCTGCCCTGCACCGGGACGGGTTTTTAGGAGGGCGGGACAGGGTCGGATTTAGGTAATATCCGCCCCTACCTGCCCCGGCATATATATAATATATATAATTTTAATATGTAATATATATAATATATGTAAAACAATTAGTAAATGATTAATAATATTGTATTATATTTAAATTTTTACTTTAATTTATGTTTATGTATGTGATGATGGTTATATAAATTTTAAAATTTAATTTAATTTATTAGATTTTAATAATTATAGGGACGAGTAAGAGTGTGGTGGGTACCTGTAAGAACAGGTTAGAATTCAACATTTTACTACCCACAGATAAAAGTAAAGTAGATTTTATGTGAGTTGTTGTATGGCTGAGTGGGATCGGATAGAGTAAAAATTTATTCGTATCTATTCTGTTGCCACCTCTACTCCCTTTACAGAGAAAAAAAAAAACAGGAATTCATGAAAAAAATGGGACGGAAATAAGGGCATTTTATTAAATGGAATGAGGGCGAAAGAGGAATTCCCATTCGCATGAAGACCTATTGCGATCTCATAGAGTTTGTTAAAAGAGTTTTATTTGGCCAATAAATCATGAGTCCTAGAAGGGGGTGACCACTGACCACTGACCAGGTGAAGTATTTATTTTTTTTGGACTGGACAATATGGGTCAGGTTGCACCCGGCCTGACAACACCAACTAAACCCGATTGGACGCATAAGTGACCTAGCTCTAGCTCCACCAGAGACGCCATTGTCGCTCAAAGGAAGAACAACGTTCCCATTCCATGGCCAACATAATAGGCCCATAATATTATTGTTCCAGAGGTATAGTGGATAAAAATTAAAACGAAGTGTACAAAAATATTAAAAAGAAACTTATACTTCTAAAACCTTAATAATATCACGTCCAAACAAAATTTAATAATATAATTAAAGAAACAGAAAATAAATGTTAGTAACAAAAATAAAATTACCTCCAAATTTTAAAGGCAACTTTATACTTTTTTCGATTTTGCTGGAGAACTTTTTTTTTCGGTCAATAAGTCAACAAAATAATGAGAAGCAAAGAATAAAAAGAAAAAAAGAAACATTTCAAGAAAAAGAAATTAATTATTGGCTAAAATTTAGTTGATTATATATATATATATATATATATATATATATATATATATATATATATATATATATATATATATATATATATATATATATATACTTGAGATTTTAGATTTGTCATTTAAATGTGTGATTTCATTAAAATTTTATATTATTTTTAATTATTTTATTAAAATAATTTTAAAAGTGACAAAATTTTAATTATTTTTTATTAAAGTGATATTGTCTTTTTTTGACAAAATTTGTTACTTTATCTATCAATTTTAATGTAAATTTTAATTCTCAATCAATTTATCATTTTTTAAAAATATAAAAAATAATATTTTAAAAATACTCTATTAAAATTATTGCAATACTTTTAAAATTTATACCGACTTAATCGTTAAAGTCCTTACAAATAATCTTCTACCTTCAATTAATTAAATCACCATCGATTAGAAGTTCATCATCCTCTTCTTTTAGACTAACACAATTTTTTTTTGGTATCTTAGACTAACTATTGATCGAAATATTTGATTTCGAAAGTAAGAGACATTTTTATCTCGAAGGATAGAATTTGCATGGAGAAGGATTTTTTTTTAAATTGGAAAATAGAAGGTAATCGATGTACTTAATTGAAGAATAAAGATGATTTGAAGTTAATTTTTGGCAATTATTCACCTTGCGTATGCATAAAAGAAGCGGAAACAGTTGGTTAAAAATTAGTATGTTCGGAAGTTATTTTTGAATTTGATTGGTCAAGGACTTCAATAAATAGATGAAAGATCGATGAAGAAAAGGTTGAAATTTTGCTTCAGAAAAATAGTCAAGCACATTCATATTCCAGCAACTTTCTAAGTTTGCATTCGAGTTATTTTCTGTAGTAGAGTTTCTTCCATGTCTTTCCTTTTCTTTTACATTTTCTATAATCTTTAATTCTTTGCAAATTTATCTTTCCAACAAGTTTGCTCTTTCTGTTTTCTTTTAAAATTTAGTACTTTATTTCTTTGATTTCAAAGTCCTTCGATCTTATTAAAGGTGATTTACAGCTTTTATTTAAATTAAATACAATTTATTTTAAATTCAGTCAATTTATTTTCAAAATTTATTTTGTTTATCTTTCAGATTTTCTTTTATTTTGCTCGATAAAAAGATTCTTTGATGCACTTTATAAAACCTGACACTCACAGAAGAATATATTTAGCTCCCAAATCATTAGATATCAAATCACTCTTGATTTACTAAAAATCAATAAAACATTAACACAACTTAAAATACTTACAAGTTAGCTCATTAGTAATAATATTATTAAAAGAAAAAAATTGACTCAAGTAGACATTAAAGATATAAAAAATTCATGCATCCTGTAAATATACATAAAATATATACCAACTAGTGAATAATTTTTTGTTGATATAGCATTCTTTTAACCAAGATAAATATAAAACTATATCTAGTTTTGTATTATTAGATTTTATCCTACCACACTACATGCATAACTCTTAGGTATGGCATGCCTGGCAATTGGCAAACAGGCTGACATGTTTTCCACCTCACTCATGCTTTCTAAGTTCCTTTGATACTCCATAATCCACATAGATACATACAAGTAGAAAACGCATCAAGACGAAAACCAGGCAAGATTCAAAATGCATATAGACATTCCTGGTCACTAATGAACTCATATATAGATTCTGCTTTCAATAACCTAATTAAAATAATCAAGTTAGGTTGGTTTAATGGTTAGTTTACTAGTTTGCTTAAGTAAATATTAGAGATTTGAATGCTACTTTGTATATGCAGTAATCTATTAAATGAAACTCTGATCTGCGACAAATTAATTTTTAGTCCATCGAATTGAGAGATAGGATGAGAAAAAAAAAAGCATAACCTACATAAAAGAGGTTATCATGATTATTAACCACGAAACAACCAGAGATTATAATTCATTCTTTTAAAGCAATTATTCGAACTCGATATATTTAATTCGCTCTTATATATACATAACGATCTTAAAGATTATAGCTAATTCGTGAATAAGAATTAAGATATTTTTCAATTTTTTTATGATAATAAATGATTTATTCTTTAACTATGTTATACATATATACACTAAAAAGCAGCGTCAAATCAATTCTATTATATTTGTATATAATTATATATTTTGTTTTATATATTTTTAATTATATTTTAATATTATATATGATTAATTTAATAGTTAATTTTTTTATATATAATATTTTTATTATTTTAATTTTTTGGCATATTAGTAACTAGGAAGTTTAAACTTTAAATTAACTTTATATATAATATATTCTATTCAAATGTTTCATGACTGCAATATAGTTCTAATAATTCAAGAATAGAAATATTCTTTTAAAGTATATAAATAGTACTTGAAGGAGTTAACAAAGTTAGTATATTCATTCTAAAAAAGCTAAGTCAGACGTAATAATTAACATACATATACAATAATCAACAACAATAATATGAATAATGGGGATACTCCCATAAAGTTGCAAAAAATGTTTTTTTTAAAAAACGCTTACGTATCATTATGTTATTAGACGTTTTAAGTGAACCATTTTTTTTAATTTTTTTAACTAACCAAAATAAAACTAATTTTTTATAATAATAATTAATATTCTAAAAACCGGCCAGACCGGTAGGTCTAACCAATTCAACTGAAAACTGGCGAGAAAAATAGTCCGGTCCACTTTTCAAACCCACTCCTTCCCCCTAACACCCACCCCACCCCCCAATTCGTGAATCCATATCACTATCCCCTAAACTTTGTACCCAAGTCAAACTTACCCTACCAAAACCCTAAGTTCTCCCTGCAACGGTTTTGCCGCGGTGCCGTTGCCGTCCATGCTGTCTACGCCTCTACTTCCTCTCTTGTAGTTCGGCGTCCTCCTTCCCCCGGCCCTGTTCCCTTCCTCCCTGGATTCTCTCGAACTTGGAGTAGCTCGCCGCTGTGTCGCCACTCGCTGTCATCTTGTTGGGCGACGTCCATGTCACCGTCGAAGGTTAGCGGCACTGCCTTCACTTCTTCGGTTCTTCTCTTCCTTTTATGCCCTGTTGTTGATTTTTGAATGTGACCTATTGTTGATTTTTGAATGTGAAACTATGAATGGATTAATAAAAAATCAAATAATTGATTTTGTGTTATTGCTTTTTTTTTTAATTCCTAAAATTTTTGTTGAAATTTTCTTACTGCTGCTAAAAATAGAAATCAAATCATTATTGAAATTTTTGTTTAGCTTTATTGATTTCAGGTTTAGTGTGATTAGGGATTACTGTTACTATTTTGTAATTATTGTTGCTGAATGCTAAAAATGGAAATCAAATCAAGTGTTGTTTGTTTCTGAAGGATAATTTTTTTTGCTTAATGCTGAATGCTGTTGGTAGTATTAATTTTGCTGCTGTTATTAATTTAGCTGAGTTTTTTCATTGCCTAATTGCCATACTTCTAGTTTCTAGTAGTTTTTGTTCAAATTTTTTCTTATTGATGTATATTGTTTTAAGCAATTTTGAAATTGAGAGGAAGAAGTTTGGAATCAGTCTTAGAAAATAGGTTGTTAGTTATTTTGGTTGTTGCTCATCAAAATTTGTATATCACAAAATGATCAATGGGAGAAAGTTGTGGAAGGTCATATTTTAAGTTCTATTATTTTGACTGAGAATTACTACATCTGCATACAATATAGCCAAAGATTAGTAAATAATTTTTAGCTGTGGATTTCATTTCTCCTCTTTAAAAACTTTAGCAATATAAATGTAGTTAAGTATCCAACAACTCCCCAAAAAGAAGAAAGAAGAAAAAAGAAAAAAAAAGGTAGTTTTAACTTTTAAGTAGTCAAGTTGCTTAGTGAAATGGTATTCGTTGAGATTGAAGTGAACTAGCAACACTGAAATTTATGACATTATGTTGAATTGAAAACCTTAGGCATTTAGGTCATGAACAGGGAATAAATTCTCGGTCTTATGCTGAATAAATTAGCACATAGATGGTTAGTTCTAGTGGCAAGGTTGTTTCTAAATTTGTTCTTTTCAATTGTATTAACTTGTGATGTCATAGAATTTTTTACCAAAACTTGTCATGGAATTTGAAAATAAACATCGAAAAAAACCAAATCCTGAGTCTTGACATATCAATTAGATATGGCGCTGAAAGCTATACATATTTTGGTATGAGAACTTTTTTTTTCTTTTTCAAATAATTTTGTTTAGTCCTTATATGAGCTTGATTTCCACAAAACACTATTTTGTCATAGCATATATGACCATAGAATAAGTCATGGTGAGTTTCAATGAGTTAATATGTTAAATGGTTAAATTTTTTTAACGTTTATTTATTTAAAGCGGATAAAATATTAATGCATTTGGCCAACCTCTTGGAATTTGATATGACAGAAGGTAGTCTATGCTAGGTATGATAAATGACACAACTAAAATATGGATATGAAAAATAAAAAATTTGTATAAAATATGAAAAGAATTGAATAGTTATATTGAGAATTATAATTTTTTTCTATCACAAAAAGATATAATAACATTTTCTCTTAATAAAGAGAGAATACACTTCTTTCTAAATACACAAGGGAATATCTCTCAAAAGGAAAAATTTCAAAGAAATTAAAATGTTTCTGTTGTTCTTGTTGAATTGAATTGATGAAAAATAAAATGAGAAAGTTTAATTTACAGGCGAACTTCTGTTAGGTAAACCACCCGTAACATAAGGTTACTAATCTTTCTCTTCTTCCGCCATCAAAATTTGATGGCTATTACTAAAAAGTATTTTTCTCTTTTCATTGTTTAGTTTTCTTTTTTTTTCTCTTTTTCATAAAATTAGCTTTACTAAATTTATAATCTTTCATTTAAAGCTAATTTTAGTAAATTTTATAAATCTATATTGCTCACGTATCTAATAGACCATAATTGAAATTTTATAAATCATTATTGAAATTTTTGTTTAGCTTTATTGATTTCAAGTTTAGTGTGATTAGGGATTACTTGTAATTATAACGAGCATTAGTCAGTCACTTTCAAAGGTTTTAATTAATTAAAACTAATAACAGTTAATCGAAAACTGTTATTTATTGCCTTTTGATTAATTCATCTCATTAGGGTGCAATGGATGTTGACTCGAAACCACTCAGTTCACAAGACAACGTCGAAGATTGCATGACGACTGGTGTGGAAGAAAATGTTAACTGTACTTGTGATTGCGGTGGCAGCAGTAGTAAGTGTGTGTCTGTGACGGCGAATGATATTATAAACCAGACCTTTGAAATATCGGATGCAGCTTATAACTTGTATGTACGTTATGCGAGGTGTCTCGTGTTTAGAGTTTGCAAGGGTGATACAGCACGTGGAAAAGATGAAACACAGCGCAGAAGGAGGTTTTTTTGCAGCAAGGAAGGAAAGAGAGCCGAGAAATACATATCTAGTTTGAGTAGGAAGAGGGAGCATAGAGTGCTAACTCGCACTGGTTATGAAGCCATGCTTACGGTGTATCTTGACATTAAAACTTTGACTTGGAGGGTTAAAAAATTAGTCAAGAAGCACAACCACGATCTTGTCCCACAATGCTTGGTACACCTAATTCCAAACCACCGAGGGTTGACTGAGCCACAAAAAGCTCAGGCGAATACCATGCATGATCATGGTCTTCCAACCTCTAAAATAATGGGACTAATGATAGTCCAAGTTCACAAAGAAGGACCTAGATAATCACTTTCAAAGAACTCGTCGTGCAAAGCTCATTGGTGGATATTTTCAATGCGACGATTAGCTATCTACTTGGGAAAGCAGATGTCGACCTGATGGGCATGGCAAGGTACAGTGCTACTGATGAAGGTTGGCTGACAAATTTATTTTGGGCAGATGGCATTTGTAGGTCCGATTATCAGTGCTTTGGAGATGTGCTTGCATTCGATACAATATACTGGAAGAATAAGTACAGAAGGCCATTGGTAATCTTCTCAGGTTGTAACCATTATCGCCAAACATGTATATTTGGTTTTGCCTTGGTAGAGGACGAACGGACGACAACATATACGTGGTTGTTGCAAAACTTTCTAGAATTCACGATGAACAAGTCTCCCAGTGTTGTGGTCACAGACGACGATGAAGCATTGAAGGCAGCAATTCGAGAAATCTTCCCAGATGCAACTCACTGATTATGTGGTTGGCACATTTAGAAGAATGTAACGACAAACATAAAAAACAAAAATTTTTCCAACAACTTCAGAAGATGTTTGTATGCTCCATGGCATCCGGATGAATTTGAAGAATATTGGGAGAATATGATAAAAAAATATGGGTTGGAGAAAAATGAATGGGTTTTAAATGAATATGAAAAGAGGAAAAGTTGGGCAAGCGCTTACTTGAGGGATAAATTCTGTTCTGGATTTAGAACAACATCAAGGTGTGAGGCGATAAACAACTTCATCAAGAGATTTATTTGCATTCGCCAAAGTCTTATAGAGTTAGTCCAAAATCTTGAACATGCTCTTAGGGACAATAGAAACAATGAATTAGTTTCTCAATTTAAGACGCTGTATGGGGAGCCCGTTCTAACTACTAGGCTAGAAGCATTGGAGCTTTCTGCTGCCAATTTTTACACAAGGGAGATTCTCGGAGAAGTAAAAAAGGAGATTCAAGGAGTGGTCGTATTAGATGTAATAAATGAGGAAAACATATCAACCACTGTTGTGTTAAAAGTTAAGGAGTGTGACAGGAGGCAACATATTTATAACGTATTTTATGATCGCAATATTGAGCATATGGAGTGTGAATGTAGTCAGTGGAGTAGTGAAGGCATTCCTTGCAGTCACATGTTTTGTGCAATAAAAAGGGTAGGTTTACAGAGGTTTTCAGATAGTCTTCTTTTGAAAAGATGGTCGAAGGATGCCAAAAAGTATCTGGATGAAAGTTCTGCTGGAGGCACTACGCAAGACAGAGAAGGAGAATTTTTAATGGGCTATGGCGTATTGTTAGTGGCGGCTACATGGATGGTATTCTTAGGAGCTCAAGATGGTCCTTCTTTCCATGACACTATGAATGAAGTCTCTCATTGGACCCAAACACTAGAACAAAAATCTGGCTTGAAAAGACAAACAAGAGATTCTCCCACGCTAAACTTTGTTGGTGACCCTTCGATAGTCAAGACAAAAGGAGCACCCAAGGGAAAAAAGGAGAGGGGTAAACGGAGGTGCACTAAATGCAATAGTGCTGGTCATGTAAAGAATAAATGTCCTGTGAGGAATGACGGTGACGATTTGGGGGATAAGACTGGTAGCGGCGCGCAAGCTAGCTTTGGTACCGAGGAGGTCAGGAAGATACAATATTGCATTAGTTGTTACTTGAATTAAAATAAACTGGTAACCTCTATGTTGTAGTTATACTTGATAGAATTTTTGACTTCATGAATTATTTTTTCATAGGAACTTCTCAAGGACCCTATGACTTCTCAAGAGACATTAGCAGTGCCAAATATAGAAGTAAATGCACCTGTGCAGCAAGAGTTTGGGTTAGGTGATTCAGGATTGATTAATGGCCATGAGACTTCCATCCCAACGTATGAAAGTCATCAGCGGCTATTACAGGTATAAATAATAAGGGATGAATAATTGCATTGTTGAAACTTAGTGTTTTGGTAAGTTTTAAACTATTTGAAATCACATTATGATTCGCTGAAGTCCTTTTTATTTCTCTCAAATTTATTTGTGATGTGGAGAACAGGTTGTACAACTAGGACATTATTCAAAGTTCAATGGGATGCAATAACATGTACTTGTATATACTCATGAGAGTATGGTTTAAGATGTTAGTTAAATTCTTAGATCTCAAATAGTAATGCTTTGAGATTGATATAAATTTTTAATAATTAAATTTTTAGATATTTATCATAACTTGTCATTATTACACTCGGCTGAAATGTGTAGAAGGATTCAATAGTTTTGATTTATATAGTTAAAATCTTATTGATTCTTATTCATGCTAAAATTCAAAAGGGTCTCTTGTTGTTTCTTATTCATGCTAAAATGCATGCTAAAATTCTGTGATTGGTTGGTGGCCTTCTCCCTCGTCATGATCGTGATTGGCCGCTTTATTATAAAATTCATGTTGATCGAAATGGGAGCATGGTTACTTTTTATATTTCTTTAGACCTACACAAGGATGTTTTGGTCAGCAGAATCACTGTACTATAATCCAGTTTGGCATTTTATAGTTGCAGCACCACACCATGTATATTCAGCACCACACCTTTGCTTAATTATATATATATATATATATATATATATATATATATATATATATATATATATATATATATATATATATTCAGTACTAACCTACATGTTTGTGTTGGTGCAGTGGCGAGTCATGACTCTGCCTGATAAATACATTGAGCATAGATCTCAGTAGGATCAAACTCAAGCAGCGGGGTTGAGTTCAAACCATATTGCAGCTACTGCCTTCTCATTAACCAATTTTTTTTTGTATTTTAATATTTTTTAACTAAAATATCACCTTATATTAGCCAAATTATATCACATTACTCTGATATATATTATTCTACTTTTATCAGTGAATTCGCCAATAATGAGATGTATACACCTTGGGTTGCTTTGTGTTCAGATAAATATCACTAACATATCAAAGTGAATTGTTCTATGAATCCTAAATTATTGTCTATAAATATCATCTCACACCCCAAATTTTTTAAGATAATAACAAAAAAATCCTAAGTGCAAGATATAAATCATTATAAATAATAAAAAGATCCATATATATTTAAATAGTCTAAAAGAAAATAAGTGCAAGATATAAAGATAGCTTGTATTTTAAAGAAAAATAAAATAGTCTAATTCAATCTATAACTCCTAATAAAAAAGGTAATAAAGTCCTAAGTCTGCATGACAGACTGCTGCATCTTTTTATTCCAGTCAGTGACAGCAAGCTCCACTATGATATCCCGCTTTGAGTTATTAGAGTCATTCACCAAATCCATAGCCAGGCGCATCCTTGTGTAATCAGTAACAACCTAACAGACAGTAACAATGATATTACATAATGGAATAAACATAACTTCATTAACAATGTTATTTTTCTTACCCATGTCTTATTATCGAGACTCCAATAGCGATTGAGCTACATCCATTGAGCGACCCAAATACCACAGTCATTCCTTTGTCACAATTCAATGCACATATTAACAAAGGAATATAACAAAATAACAAATAGCTAGAAAATTAAATTAATACTTGAGTAAAGTATCATTTTTGTCCCCAACGTTTGGGGTAAGTCCTATTTGTGTCTCTAACATTTAAATCGTCATATTTGTATCCCTAACGTTTATAAAAGTGATTCAATGTTATCCTACTATCAATTATACTAATAAATCAAATTATATTTTTTAATTATTCTCACTTGGATGTATTCATTCTCAATTAGGTCTCACTTGGATGTGTTTGATTTTAATATTATACCCACTATTTGTGTTTAGATTCAATTATGTCTCTAGAAAAGTGAATTATGTAAATGTTGTAGGAATTAGTTTTAACTTTTGATGAGCTATTTTTCGGAGTGGATCATCGATTTTATCCCAGACATTTGTATTCTAACTTAAAGAAGAGATTTTTAAAACTCAAATTAAAGCGTTCATGATGTGTAATTAACGACAGGATAACATTGAATCACTTTTACAAATGTTAGGGATACAAATAGGAGGATTTAAACGTTAGGGACACAAGTAGGATTTACCCCAAACATTGGGGACAAAAACGATACTTTACTCATTAATACTTTGAAAAATGGTAAATTTAAACTTACGATTTGGCAGATTGTTGCGGACAGTTAGTTCATTGAATTTATACTTTGAAAATTGAATGTTTCTAAAGGAAGGTGTTTCACTAAAATTCTTGTCGGACAAAAATTTCTCAAGGTAATTTAACACATTGTTAATGACACTCTTACGCTCTGTCAACAATGTGTACTTTTTGAAAGAGTCCAAATATCTCACGATCTCGTAACATAAATCAACCACTATGAGAAACTAATGGCTATTGAGGTAAACTTGCACAAAAATCTACAACAACATTCGAAAAATAACCTTAACTAAAAACAACCATGAAATATTATTATACGAATTAATTGAAAGTTCAATAAAATTAACGAACCTGGTGTAAACTGACAAGATCTCCCATTAAGTTATTCTTGATGTATTTCATTGTGCCGACACACTTTTGTTTCGGCCTTAACACAATTTCCTGCCATGAATATTGAACTAAGTTAGGAATCTTATTATGTTTTTAGTCTATCTCGGAATATATATTAAATTTGAAGACTAAATTTTGATATGCCAAGGGACTTATAGAAAATTTCTGTGGCAGAAACCATTGGTTGCCATATATGTTTCTCTTTGGCTCAAAATGCCCTTTGGTGAGCATTGAACAAACTAAAGTAAGGACCTATAGAGTACAAAAAATTATAGTTATTCTGTACCAATCCAAATTTGATAATTTGACAAGGATAATAAATAAATAATGCAAAACTAATTCTTGCATCACTAATTATTGGCTTGCCGAGCATTATAGTTAGAAGAGTCTTACGTGTGAATTGAGAAATAAGTTAATTTTACTTACTCTGGATCCATATTGTTTCCAAAGATGTAGGCAGCAATAGCCAATTCTTTATCAAAAAATTTTCATCTCGAAATAAAAGGTCCAAACAATAAAAAAAAATGACAAAAAAATGTTCAGTATTCATTCATTTTGATCAACACAAAGTTAAAAAAATACAATTATAAAAATAATATAAATAATTTATAAGTTTAATTTTTTTTATTACCAACTATAATTACTAACCATCTTTACATGTCATTTATTTAATCTTTCTTCTGTTTTAAAAAGTTTGACTATGTTTATTTACTCAAAGTGTACACACAAAATTAGTCAGATATTTTTTTTGCATATTAAAAATAAAATTTTTTTATCTACTAATGTTATCCGAAAAGTTAAGTACTCACACGTGGCATGTCATCTCCGTCCATATTTGGATTGTAGTTGTTATAGTAAAGCCATGGACGCTCTGGAGGAAGCTCCTCCGCAAATTGTAATTCTTTTTACAACTCCAAGAAATATGATAATTATTTTAGGCACTGTTACTTATTGTCAATAATGTCATCTCAAATGATCAGCTTTCCACAATATCAACAAATCAAATTCTCATATCAACAAATGAAATTTAGCTCCCTAATATTAACCAGAGTTCTAATCAGCCTTCCAATGCCACTAGCTAACAGGCACAATTTGATGACAAAAAAAAAAATTGGTACTCACGAGCCTAAAATACTCAACAATGAAGCTAGGCATCATGTCTAGTGAAAAAGAGAGGAGAAGTTGAGGAAGAGATTGTATTTTATGACTTAACATTAATACTATAATATGTGAGAATACTAAAAAATTCTTTACCCCTAAATGGAACAGTAACAAATTAAATCCAATGATTAAATGATGTTGTACTTTGTGAACTATAACACCATCTATTGTGTACTATTTTGATCAAATGCTATCTAGGTGGTATTTAATAGTTGTTATTTAAAAATAAAAAGATAAAACTTTAACTGCAGTGACCGATAATCCACGCTTTTTTTCCTTGCACCTCTAAGTACTTTTCTTGAGTAAACTATCATTTTTATCCATAAAAGTTGAAAACGCTGACATATCTACCCATAGAAGATAAAAATTACCATTTGTACCCATAAAAATTGATTTTCGCAAGCAAAATTACCTAAACCTTAAATAATTACATAAAATCCCCAAACTACCCCCTTCTCTTCTCTCACACATGGTCGCACGCACCCACCCTCACTCACTATCTGCAGCACCTAAACCACCAATGCCGTAGCATCATCTCCCTTCCTACTCTGTCTTTCTCTCTCTCTCTCTCTCTCTCTCTCTTTTACTCACTCACTTTTCCTCTCTCACCTTTTGAACATCAACATAGCCCAGTCACTATCCTCTTCAAAATCACAAAATAGAACAAACTCAAATCAAATTGAAGAATAGAACATGCATAGCTTCAAAATAAAATCCTAATTTCTTAGAACCTTCACAAAAAATTGTCAATTTCTCATATTCAAGATCACTATTTTCGTTACAAATAACACAGAATATTAATTCGATTTTGGCGACGCTGGGAGGAGATGACGAAAATGCATCGCTAGGAGGAGAAGAGAGCATCGACACCGAGAGAAGGAGAAGACGAAGATATGACATTTGAAAAAGAAAGGAACTCAAAATTGAAGAAGTTGTGGTTGTAGAAAATAGAGGACTCAAAATTGCTACTTCCTGAAGCCAAAAACCTCCCGAAGAAGAAAAGGAATAAGAGGAGTGGAGGAGAAGATGGAGCTCGCGACGGCAAAAGGAGAAACCACCATTAATGCACAGAGGATAAAGAAGAACGACAGAGAAGAGAGAGACATCAATAGGGAAAGAAGAGGAAGGAGAAAAGTACGAAGAGGGAGGAGAGAAAGAGAGAAGGACGATTAAAGAAGATAGAGGAGAAGGAAGAGAGAGTGTGTGTGAAAAGGGGAGGGTGCTGCAGATAGTGAGTGAGGGTGGGTGCGTGCGTGAGAGAAGAGAAGGGGGTAGTTTGGGGATTTTATGTACTTATTTAGGGTTTGCTTAATTTTGCTTGCAAAAATCAATTTTTATGGGTACAAATGGTAATTTTTATCTTCTATGGGTAGATATGTCAGCGTTTTCAACTTTTATGGGTAGAAATGATAGTTTACTCACTTTTCTTTGTGACTGGTTCGTCACCCAAATACATTGAGGGATTGGCATCAAGTATTTCTTTCAAAGGGTCTAATGGAGTAACAACTGGAGCAGTATTCGAAAGCTTTATGCGTTTCGAAGTGTCCGACGGTGGTGTAACAACTGGAGTAATATTCGAAATTAAAGCTTTACACCGTCACTCCCACTTTTTGGTGAGGAACCAACCGTTTTCACAATTTTTGGGAGAACTGTTGTTATCCCTTACTTGCACAACAACTTCGTGAATCATCGTCGATAGTGCATCGGCAACACCCTTTCTAAACTACAAGATGTCATAAAATAAGATGTGTTACTTGTATACTAAGGTAACAACACAGCAACTACAAACATCACAAAAGATAATTAAAGACATGTTAAATAGAGTATGCCAAGAAAGTAATGCATATTCGGATATTGTAGCCCAAAAAATAGATTGCCTTCTCATCCAATGCAAAAAATTCCATGTTTGATTCTTCCTTAAAAGTTACAGAGACATCTAATGTGTACTGCTCAAGCCAAATAAATTTCAGTATTTTTATTAGACTAAAAAAAACTACTAAACAGAATTTACAAAAGACTAATAATTCGATCATTTAACAAAAACAAGCGTGATTACCTTACTCATATTCTCTGCTCCTCTGATCTGCAATGATTGAAAAAAAAAGTGTTAAGGTTTGAGATAACTAACAAAGATAACAAAAAATCTATTTTTTTATAAAGATATCCTAATAAATCAAAAAGATATTATAATTTTTCAACTAATATTCAAATTAAATCCAATTTTTTGTAAATATATCGTAACAAATAACTAAGATATTTTCTTTTTTTATTTGATATTCAAATTTAAATTTAAATTCAATTTAGTATTTATTTTATAAAGATGTCTTACTTTATAATTACGTTAATCCAAACTTGGAATAAATCGTTGTTGGTCTTTGATTTTAAAATAATTCAACTTGAAAACTTTTAAATTTAAAGATTTTGTCATGATGGTCAGTATTTTTTATATTTGTTATTGTGGTTTCTTATTTTCTTTTTTTTTTTTATTCATTTATTATATTTTCTTTTTTTTTGTGTCAAATCCTCTTTTCTTTAAAAATCAGATTCTCTATAACTTTAAAATAACACAAATCAAAAGGATTTTTTATTAATATAAATACAAATGGACTTATGCGTGTCTATTTCGCGACATGAAAGCCTATTTCACATTAATTTTATTTTTTTCAAATTGTTTATCATTCAAATAAAAAACATATGGACATTCATTTCTTGTTATTTTTTAGTAAATGATTAAAAAATAAAAAGTTTTTCTTAACATTGTTCTTGGAGTATATGATTATATTATTAGGAGAAAGTAAATATTCTCTTTTATTACTATTATATTTTTTTTAAATTATACAAATTATACTATAATTTTAAAAATTATTTGCTTTTAAATTATAAAATCAAATTATTGTATTATTAATGAATAATATTTTCCTATTAATATAAATATTATGCAATTATTTTATGAAAGTTAGTTAAATTTTTTTTACCGAAAATATCTCTATAAAAAAGTTAGCAAATTTGTACATTTTTGCATAATAAAATTATTAGAGCCTACGATTATACATTGACTCTAAGTTAAAAACACTTTGAGAGAGAGCCAATGACTTTTTATACCAAATTAAAAGATACATCGAAAAAACATTTATGAAGATGGTCCAGGCATTGACAATAATTGGCAATAATTGACAGTAATTGACTTTCTTCTTCTACCAATTAAAAGTGTCATTCATTCGTAGCATAAATAAGAAAATAATACAATGAATTTCATTGCATGAGAACCCCACTAGATATCTAAAGCAGGAACAAAGAGCAAACACCCTAGGGTCAGCAATTAGCAAGATACTACTAACATTGCACTTTGTATGCTTCGCATCGCAGTATTTTTGAATTGACGGTTGGTTTCTGTGTTTCATCTGGGGGAAATTATTTAAAAGATGACTGATTGAAAGTTCAATTTACTTTGTTCTTCTTTGCTTTTCATCTCCTTTACATTGTCTACTATATGCTGTATTTTCTTCGATAGGCTCTCGTTATACTCGTCAATGTGCTCGAGTATCAATTCAAGATATCTTTTATAGGTGGCAGACTTCTTTTTCTCTGCTGTCAACTGCTGATTTAATTCTCGAATTCTATCCCGTTCACCCTGAAAAATAGTATCAGAAAACAAAGAGGTAAGTGGGGGAAAATAAGCTGAAAACATGTAAAAGAACCAATATTGTCCTGAAAACTTCATTTTGAAATAGCCTGATGCTAATCTCCAACATTTAGCTTAATAGTGACATCATGATCCATCCAATTTGTCAATTCTAATCAATTTGTCAATTCTAATCAATTTGGCATGAAGTAACTGTGAAGATAACTAATTTAGTAATGCATAGCAACGGAAGAATGAGAACTGACCGGATATTATTCGTAGATGAAATCCCTTCTGCCACCTCCTGGACCAGCAAGAGGGTGTGTGTGTTCCTTTACAAAATGTGTAACAACCCAGCTACCAGATTTTACTTTCCTTACCATTATCATTGTCTTGCAACCAACCCTTGTCTCAGCCCTTGTCGTATAACATTTTCATGCTTGTCAATCATTCTGTATCCCTCTTTGTTGCAGACAAAAATCCACCCAATAGCAAAGTTATCGATCCTTAATCGAGAGAGTTTACTAACACGTACGATGAATCCAACACTCGTGGCATATGTATTGTAGAATGCATGTGCCTCTGCTTCTGACTCAGACTCATGTCCCACATAAGGTTCAACAGGTGAATTCCTGTAAATTCTCGACTTGGGACTTTCAAGATTAGCAGCCACTTTATCTGCTATAAGTTCCTATAAATTCTCGAAAGATTGCAACTTTAAATCTGGGAATTGATGAATTGTATTACCAAGAATATCTCTTCTTTCCAGGTTTGAGTATGATCGAGTGAATTTGGGAGAATCCCAGAAAGCTGCAAATTATTTCACCGTTAGGCTTGAATTTGGGCTTGAGCAGGATAAGGGGTTAGGGTTACAAATTTTTTTTTATAGGGACTTAATTATATTTTTAAATTATTAAGAATTTAAATGTCTACACAAGGATATATTTATCTTTTTATAAAAAAATTTAAATATAATTCGGTTTATATTGTGTAAATTGATCGAAACAAATCGGATCTAATAATTATAATACGGACAATTAGGTTTATTATTTTGGTTATAATAAACTGATTTTATTCTAATTTATTGAAAAATAACTTATTAACTGATTTAATAAAAATGTCTAATTATATTATAATCCGTATACACGTTTTAAATCTTTAAAAAAAAGATATTTTTATGTCTTTATTATGTAAGTAGCCCGAATAATTGCAGCCTCAAATATTTTATCTGCTCAATCCTCAAAGGCATTATCGGAGTATTGGGCATATATTGGCACACAGATATGAATAGAAATGCACGGAAATGGCAGATTTTATAGAATTTAAATAGATAGTGGCTTGAACATAAAACATTTGACGTAGTCAATGCAATGAAGCAAGTGACGAAAAGAAAAAGAAAATGTGGATGGCCGCAAATAATAAGATATAATAATATAAATATTTAAATTTTCAAACTGAATTATCATATCAATCCACTAGTATAGTTATAATGAGGAGTTATCTTTGGGCAACTACTGCATGCTTTATTAATAGGAAAGAGATAGATATTCCTTTTCACTGTTTTGGTTATGATTAAAACTGCATTTGGATGTTTAACCCAAAAAAAGTATATAAAAATATAAAATTATATTATTACGTTTGAAGATTACTTTGTCCCTCTTTCTCGCGTGATTATTTTGTTGGTATTTTTTTATTAATTTATATATATTCATAACACATCTAAAACTTGTTTAAATTTGTACTAATATTTTTTAAAACATAAATAATTTTTTAATACATCTAAAATAATAAAATAATATATATACAAAATATTTTTGGTATATATTTAAACAATTCGTCCAAATTTACACTTATATTTTTCTTAACATAAAGAATTTTTAACACATATAAAATTATAAGATTGCTCGTTAAATAGCTTCTTATATAACACATTTGAAACTCTTGTTAAATAATTATATACTATATTTAAAAATGAAAAAAAAATAATTTTGATAATATTATTTTAATTTGATTAGAATTTAATTTTGGTTTGTTATTTTTATTTTAATAATTTAAATTTAAATTTGAATAATCTAACTTTAAAGAGATATGATTTTAAGTTTTAAATATATATAAAAAAATTAAAATATAATATCTAAAAATAATTATTACAATTATTTTGTTAAATTTGTATAGATAATGACTTTGACTAATTAAAGAATGAATTACAATAGATATTTAGTTGCACCGATAAAAATATTAAAGAACTATAATTTGTGTTAATTAGTGTAATTTTTTTTCTTGCTAGCTATTGCTTTATTTCAATTCATGATTTCATAGCTAGCTAGGTTGTTTTCTTTTAATAATGGATGATATGAACGTTTAGAGGGCGCAATTTGCATTAATTAATGGTTGTGGTGGGGACATGGAGGGCATCCAATTGCATAAGGAAAGGGGTCCAATTTGAATGGATCAAATGCATTTCTTCAGTGACGACTACAATAATTGATTGCCCTAGCTTCCATCATAATGCTACATAGACATGTATTGTTAACGGATACGTATCAAACAATTGCATCAAATCAATTTCAATTGCAAAAAGGAGGCAACAAATTGTGTTTGTGCATTCCAAGACGACACCGCCATCCAACTAGGCATTCTATGGCTTTTTCTTAAATATGTTATCTACATCTCCATATACAACAAGCATGTCATTTTCTAGGGTTAAATACATATAGTTATCTCATATTAATTTCTATATATACTTCACGTATGATAATTAGTCATATCTAATTTAAGATGAAAATCATTTTCCTTTCACTATCTATTTTATGCCTTTTTTTTTTCTTAAATTTGGTAGAAATAGTGAACATATATTAATAAATGTGAGAAATGCTAACCTTTTAACTTTTGTGCTTATGACTTTACTTTCTTCATTTTTTTTTCTTGTTCTAATATTATTTTTATTTTTCGAGTTTGAAAGAAATGAAAGAAACATGGGTGTGGATAGAAGTTAGATCTGTGCCTAAATTAAAGTAGGGTAAAGAAATAATAAATCTTATCTTGTTTAAACATAATATAAAGTCAGACAACAAAAGAAAAACATAATATAAAGTTTCCGTTATTCCCGTGTCATCAATGTATGATTTACTACCACTCGTTCTTCCCAGAAAAAGGTGAGTATGTGATTATTGGAAGTTAATTGTGAAATTTATTTTTAAAATTATACTCGCGTTTTAATTTAATTTTTTAACTTAGTATTTATGATTTTGAAGATGCTACACATCCATGTAACTATGTAATCAAGTTGATCTAACACTAAAAAAATCTAATATTATTAAATGAAAAGTGAAATACACGGTCCAACACACACAAAATCGCTCTTGTCCAACGCTTCTTCTCCCCCACGCTTCTTCTTCTTCTCCCGCGCTTCTTTTTCTTCTTTTTTTCACGCTCGTTTACGCACGGAGCGTCTTCTTCTTCTTCGCGTTCCTCCTTTCCCTCATTTTTCCGCGTTCCTTCTTCTTCACATATTTTCTCCTTATTGTCATTCTTTTGTTGTTGTTGTTGCTGCTGTATTTTTTTTTTGTCTTTTCCTTCTTCTCTCTCTGGTGAAGAAGCAGTAGAAGGTGAGGAAGAAGAGTTTTGAATAGTGCAGAATGAACCGAACACAGTACTCATGGTGAACCGAATATAGTACTCATGGTGAATCGAACACAATACAATTATATACTATTGAGTGAACGAACCCTAAATGCTAAACCCTAACCCCTAAACCCTAAACCCTGAACCCTACCGTAAATCCTAAATCCTGAACCCTACCGTAAATCCTAAACCCTTAAAACCCTGAACCCTGAACCATAAACCCTATACCCCTAAACCCTAAACCCTCAACCATGAACACGATGAACCGAAATTAATACACGGGACAAACCGAAAGTTTGAAACACACTGAATCCCTGTACACTGAACCCTGAACCCATATACCTTAAACCCTAAAACCCTAAACCTTGAAACCCTATCGTCATTCTTTTGTTGTTGCTGCTGCTGTATTTTTTTGTCTTTTCCTCCTTCTCTCTCTAGTGAAGAAGCAGTAGAAGACGAGGAAGAAGAGTTTTGAATAGTGCAGAATGAACTGAACACAGTACTCATGGTGAACCAAACACAATACAATTGTATAGTACTGAGTGAACGAAACATAATCCACTATATAAAATCAAATTCAAACAGCTTTCTGCAGAATGAACCGAACACAGTACTCGTGGTGAATCGAACACAGTACTCATGGTGAAACCTGTATAATACTAAGTGAACAAAACATAATCCATTATATAAAATCAAATTCAAATAACTCTGCCTACAATTTACATATTATCAATTCAATTCAATTCAATTCAGTACACCTCCATCCATTTAATTCAATTCAAACTAGCAATTGCATTCCATTCAATTCGATTCAAAATTGAATAATCCAAACTATGTCAATTTGATTCGTTTCAGAAGAGTAATCTAAATCGCTCTCCTAATTTGAAGTTGAGTCATTTATTGTTTCGATTCAGAAGTGTAGATCGAAGAAGAAAACGAAGAAGAATAGGAAGAAGATAAATGCAACGTAACCAGATCAAAATAAGAAAACGAGAAGATGAATGCGACTAGAGGAGAACGACGAAGGCAATGCAGATCAATAAGGAAGAATGCGAGCAGAGGAGGAGGAGGAGGAGGAGGAGGAGGAGGAGGAGGAGGAGGAGGAGGAGGAGGAGGAGGAGGAGGAGGAGGAGGAGGTTTACGTTGCAATAGAAGGTTTACGTTGAGCAAAGGTTTAGGTTGCAGTACGTTATATGTAGCACGTGTATGACAAACGAGTGATGGGTGGGGGACACGCATGTGGAGGAAATTACTTGGTTAACAACCATGTAAAAAATACATGGATGCTGAGCTTTTCCCTTATAATTTACGTTGGTCTCATTTTATTGTCGTAACAAAATCGTTAAAACGACATACTAAGATAAATTGACAATTACTATATTAAATTTTTTAATAATTATTTGATGCAATAATTGAAATTTTTGTAACTCAATTTTTTTTCTATGAAATCTTTAAAATTTTAATCCTAATTTTACTTAAGGATTTTAAAAATTTTTTAAAGAGAAAATTAAAATAAAAAATTTCAACTGATACATCAAATAGTCATTAAAAAATCTAGTGTGATAACTGTTAAATTATTTTGGCATATCGTAAATAATTCTATATATAATAAAAAAAGACTATAGACTACTATGTGTTACGAATGATAAACTATAAGACTAAATTAAATGGATTAAAATTTTAGAGATTAGATTAAGATACGAATAATATAACTTTAAGAATCAATCTAAATATGAACTTAATATTAAAGTTAAGCTTTAAAATAGTAGTATATGATATTAGATTTATGTATTAAGATAGTTTTTGAGATTTGTTTGAATCCAAAAGTAGTGATTCCGAGCTCAAAAGTTGATAGAAAATTCTAATTCTTATTTCGTTGGTGATTAGGTAGGAAAAATAACTTACAAAAGACACTCCTTACTAAAATTAGTGAGTATTCTTAGGTAATAATTTAAAGTGCATGTGTCTCTATTTTAAATGTTTCTTTTTTGTTTTACAGAATTTAGAGACGTTATTACTTACATAGCTATTTTTTAATTCTATGATTTGGTAACTTCTTTACTCGTTGTTTTTTCTTTATAATTTTTTTTCTGTCAAATTTGACTGAGCTTGTAAGTTGTAACGTCTTTTTTTAGGGATAAGTACGATTTTAGTCCCTAGTGTAGGGGTTGAAAATTTTTTTCGTCTCTTACATTTTTTTCGCTCCAAAATAGTCTCCAAAATTTCAGTTTATTTTAAAATGGTCCTTTTTACCAATTTTATTTTTTATTACCAAATTATCCTTTATTAAAAAATAATAAAATAAAATAAATATAAAATAAAAAAAAAGAAAAGAAAGGGGAGACAGAATCGGGGGAGGAAAGAAGGGAGGTGGGGGCGGGGGGGAGGGGAAGGAAAGAAGGGGGAAGGGAGAGAACACCACCACACCACCGTCGCACCGCCGTCCTGCCGCACCACCGCACCGCCGTCCTGCCGCACCGCCGATCTCGCCACTGCCCGCTTTTTCGTCTTCTTCTTCTTCTTCTTCCACACCGCCGTAGCCGCTCCACGCCGCTCTTTTCTTCCTCAACAAATACACAGCGCCACCGAGACGGGGGAGGGGGGAGAAAGAGAAGCGGGAGGAGTGTGTTGTTTCGGGAAGAGGGGGAAGGGGAAAGGGGGAAGGGGGAAGGTCGCCGCCGCAGCAGCTCCACACCGCCGTAGCCGCTCCACATCACTGCTCCTCCACGCCGATCCTTGCTTCCTCAACAAAAACACAACGCCGCCGAGACAGGGGGAGGCGAGAGAAAGAGAAGCAGGAGGGGGTGTTGTTTCGGGAAGAGGGGGAAGGGGGAAGGTCGCCGCCGCAGCAGCTCCACACCGCCGCAGTCGCCGTTCACCGCCGCAGCCCCTCCTCTCCACCACCATCGCAACCCTTTTCCTCTGTTTTAATTTTTTATTCATTTTTCTTTAATTTTTCAGATTTAAAGGATTCCATTGTTGTTGTTGATGATGATATTTTTGGTTGTTTCTGTTTATTCCTTTTATTTCATTGTTGTTGTTGATGCTTTGGTTGCTTTTGCTTCTGCCTGTTTTTGCTTCTACCTGTGTTTGCTTTTGCTTCTGTTTCTGGTTGATGAAGAAGAGGGGAGGGAGGTTTGTGCTTCTGCTTCTGGTTGAGGAACTGATTGAGGAAGAAGAGGGGAGAGAGTGGTATTTTTGTCCGAAGGACCATTTTAAAACAAACTGAAATTTTGGGGACCATTTTGGAACAAAAAAAAAAGGCGAGGAACGAAAAAAATTTTCATCCCCTACGTTGGGGACCAAAATCATACTTATCCTTTTTTTTTACTAAAGATAGAAAAATTCGAACTCGAGACCTCATAGATAAATATGAAAAGATTATGCCATTTGAGATATAACTTATTGATAAGTTTGTAACGTTTTATAATTGAATATTCTGTATTAATGATATTTTTGTCCATAATATATCTTAATTATACTAATTATATTTTTGACATTGGTGAAAATACATCTTGTTAGTACTTAACATTTTGGTTTACTTTACATATGTATCTATCTGTATATATAAAGATTTAAGTGCAGTGGTTCTATAATTTCTAAGTAAACTATATGGATTTAAGTGGTTCTATAGTTTTTAAGTAAACACTTCAAATGAATAAAATAAAACTTAAAAAATACAGCATCTTCTACGACTTGAGCATATATGGAGAATTAAACTTGTAAAGCTTGCATACTATTTTTATAAATAATTAACCGCACTATGTAGACGCGGGAAATTAGAATAATGAACCCGATGTATATGGTTGAAGATTTATTGACCACTTAGTACAAAGGGGGATTTAGGACGTAAACAACATTGACTAAAAGATAACTACGCCAAGTTCAAATTTAAGAAAATATATAATTATTGTCGAGATCATTTTCGGTATATGTAAGAGATATTAATTTGGTACACAATTTAAGTAAAGTAAATTATATTATACTTAGTTTCTTATATTCATCTTCTCTTTTTTATTTTTAATAATAAAAAGACATAGGAACTATATTATTGGGGCGGGTGGCTAATTTGATTTAAGATTGATGAACTAATAAATTAATAAATTGGGGGGACTCCTTGAACTAGCTTTTGAACTTATTAAATTTCAATTTCAATAACTTAACTTATTTCTTTTGACAAAATAATTAGTAAAAAACTACATGACCAATAAATTTATTATTATTTTTAATCAATATTTAATTATTTAAAATTTAATATTTAAAATTTAATAATATAAAATAAAATATCACAAAGCATTGACTAATAATATTAATAAAAAGTATTAATTTTATAATATTTCTCATAAGTGAATAAAGTTGTGAGAATTTGACAAATTAAATTTTGGTGGATTTCAATCATGATTTACAATTCTTATGAGTTATGATAACTAACTGTGCTAAAACAAGAAATTATTTTCTTTTTCACATAAAAAAAATCTCGGTATGAAACTGAAAGAATCCAACCATGATTGCAAGGGTAACCTTCCGATGTGACCTCTTTCCATTATCTGCATTATAGTTTCGTTTTTAGCCAAGTAATTGATTGACCACTTAATATTGATTGATATTTTGATTCTCTTGTTAGTACAGGGTGGAGCACATAGGCCATAGCAACTCTTTCCTAATTTCTACAAAGACTACAAGACAAGAAAAGTTGGAGTATGCGGATAAGCGATAATTAACATCTTGCTTTTAAAAGACTAACAAGTATTTGGGAAACATAATAGGAAAATTAATCTTTTAAGGATTACTAATTAACGTGGGATATGTTAGGTTTTTGGGTAATAACACAAGTATGTGTATGAAAAAATTTACAATCAAACTTATAAATTTTTAATTAAGAAAAAAATATACAGTAAGTTCTTAAGAAAATTTTGAGATTTTTGAGAAAGAATATTAAATAAAACCTCAAAGAATCACAATAATAATTTAAAAAGTCTTTGACAATATTGGAGGCTATATAAGTTTTGATAAAAATTATATAAGATAAATCACTTCTAACCAACTCAATAAGAAGTAAAAAAATTGTACTTTTTTTTTGTACTCTCTTCTTTTCTCTTTTTATATTTTTTTAATGTCTTTGTATTTCCTCTTTTATCATCTTGTATTTATTTTAAATTTCTCTTATAATGCAAGTATTACACCATAATTCTTTCTTCTTCAATCTATTTTCATCTTGACTCATACTTTAATATGGTATTAGAGTTCTCTTGAATTCTGCCGCGCTATTCTGATCTATTAACTCTATCGATGGTTGTTGTTTGATCTTGCTACCTGGTGCATGAAACTGATTCCGCAGAATTCGTACAGATAGACCGGCAAGTATACCAGGTCGTCTAAGTAATACCTGAGGTGAGTCAGGGTTGATCCCACGATAATTGTGGTTTGAGCAAGTAGCGGACACCTTGCAGATTTTAGTTAGGCGGATAGAAATTATAATTTGTCACGAAAAGCATATAAAACAAATTAAATAAATAAAAGTTACTAATGAGATGAGAATTCAATGGTGATAGAATGGTTGAGACTTCGGAGATGCTTTGTCTTTCCGGATTAACTTTTCTTACTATCTTCTTTAATTGCCTTCTGATTCCTTCAATGGCAGCCGTAAGTGATTAACTCATGTCATCTCATCAAATTAACCTCCTCTACTGCATCAATCCACCACGTTGAGATGACTCATGTCCTCTCATCAAGCCACCTCTAGGTTTCTCACTTAGCAGAAGATGAAGCTCTAAGCAGTCCACTCCCCTTCACGATCCTACTCAAGGTGCCACAGACAAGACAGATCTTCCGGATCAAAAAGTGCCGCTTCTTTGACTCTAGCCTTAACGCCACAGAAACTTTACGCACCCATAGTCAACGGGATTATATGTCACATATCCAAAGTTGCTCAGATACTCTATTAAAATCTGCAATGCAATCTCTAACTTTAGTTCAACGCTATCTGGGTCAGGAATCGCATGGAACCCATGTAGAACAAGGGTGATTGTCACGGGTCACCCTCAATTCATAAGATGAAGAACGAGATTGCATAAGAGAATAGAATCAAACATATTGAATGAAAACAGTAATATTATTGATCCATGAAACTCAGCAGAGCTCCTAAATTTAACCCTAGGAGGTTAGCGACTCATACTGATAGAAAAATACAATATAAGATTCGAATGGACAAGAGTCCTCTAACAAGGGTGAAAAATAAGATAAACTAAGTTGATAGTGCGAAAATTCACTTTTGGGGCCCACTTGGTGAGTGTTTGTGTTGAGCTTGAGTGTCTCCTACGTGCTAGTGTCCCTTAAGAGCATTGAACGCTGGCTAGGGACCCGCTTTTGGGTGTTGAACTCCAGTTGCTCCCCTGTGGGATCTGGACGCCAGGAATGGGGCTGGTGGCTGGCGTTGAATGCCAGTTTTGGACCTTTATTTCTGAAACAAAGTATGAACTATTATATATTTCTGGAAAGTTCTGAATGTTAGCTTTCCATAGCTGTTGAGAACGCTCCATTTGAACTTTTGTAACTCCAGAAAAACTCTTTTGAGTGCACGGAGGTCAGATCCTGACAGCATCTACAGTCCATTCTCTATCTCTGAATCAGACTTCTGCTCAAGCTCCTCAATTTCAGCAAAAAAATACCTGAAATTACCATAAAACACACAAACTCAAAGTAGAATCCAAAAATGTGAATTTTGCACTAAAACCTATGAAAACTTAATAAAACTTAAATAAAACATAACAAAAATTATATGAAAATAATACCAAAAAATGTATAAAATATCCACTCATCACTGCCAAGAAGCTGCAGAAACTGCAGAATTAATTTACTCTCCAATGATCGAGCTTCTTGCTTCTTTTGAACCCCCACAATAGAGATTGATGAGAGCATTGCTTGGTTTGTTCATTCAAACAAAGTAGTGTTTTTGATCAATGGGATTGAAAAGAAGAAACTTGATCTCACAGCATCCTCACCGATTCTGAATTAGAGATGGAAGAAGTCACACAAGATTCGAATTCAATCCAAGAAGAAGTGTGTAAAAATGTCTCGGACCTAGCCGCAGCAGCGATTTGTAATCCGATGATGTAATACTCGAAAAAATTAACTAGTAAATTGATTAATTAAAACTGCGTTAATTGGGATTAAGAATTTAAGATGCTCGGAATATGTAAAAATATTAGAATCTATATTTTAGAAATTTAACGATAAAATTTGAATTAAGAAAATTAAATTTAGCGTGAAAATATGATTATTTTGAGAAAAACGTGTACCAGTGTTAAAATTGTCTATACCGGTATAAATCAGTCCAGTAATGCGAGTGGAAAAAATTGAAAATGTGAAAATAATAAAAAAAATTTAGAACAAAAGCTCGAGCACTTATCATAAAGGTTTTAGCCTAAAGTTGTGACAAAGAGCTAAGAACTTGAATTGGGTCTCACTTGGCTCTAAAGCCCATAACCCAAACACTTAATATGTCCCTCCACTTTGTAATTCAGCCACATTCTCCATTGAGAAAGAGAGAGCAACGTTGATGGATAAGAGAGGGAAGAGAGAAACAATGCTCTAACTATACTATTCATCACCATCTTCATTTGATCATAACTTTTGTTTCACAGCTCCGACCGCGCACTGTTTGTGACCACGCGAAGCCTATCTTCACCTCTTCAATTCTATCTGATTAGTTTGGTAAGTAACTTGAAATTCCAGCTTCAGTTTCTCATTCAAAGCTGATTTCGCGTTTTGAGCTTGGGTATTGAGCATTTTTAGTGATTTTGATGTTACAGGAGTTATCTAACTTGTGTTCTTGGTGGTTTCTATCACTAATTTCACTGGGTAAAGGTAAGAACCCTTTTTTTCCTCTTGGTTCTTCAATTTATATGAGCCCTATTTCTAATATTGCGCTAAATTGTATGATATAGTGTTAGATTGAATAATTGGAAGCTTGACTTGGTGAGGTTTTGGAGTTTGAACTTGGACATTAGTGTGAGCTAATTAGGGGCTTGAAAATTTTGGAAGAAAAAGCCTGAAAGTTTGAAATTTGCAGCATTAAGGTATGGGTTTAAGTTTTGGGTAAATACCATGTCATGTTATATGAAATCCTAGGCTAGTAGACCTAGGATTATTGTTGAATTGTTGTGGTTGATTATTTGGTTTAGTAAAAATTGTGATATGTTGGGTGTTTGATTGATTTGGAATGAATGTGATGATAGATTGGTATAAATATGCATATATATGAATGATGTTGTGGCATGATTAAATATGATGCTTGATTGTTGTAAAAATTAGGCCGGAGCTCGTGATAGGGTGAGAAATCCCCTATGTTGTAAGTTGAGATAAGTGTTGTGAATTGTTGAATGAGAATGAGATGATTGATTCTAATTTGGTTGTGATATTGTGAATTGAGTGGTATTATTGATTATGATGATGATTGATGAGAAACTTGGGCCGGAGGCCATAATAGGGTGAGGAATCCCTTATTTGATCAATTGTGGTAAGCATTGGTGTATTATGTTGTAAATTGCTGGAAATAATGACAATTAATTGGATGATTGACTTTGGTTTGGTTATGAATATTGGAATTTTGAGTGTTGTGTGCTGTTATTGTAAATGGATGTAACGAGAAAATGTACTAAATGAATTAGAATGGGGTTGGTTAGGCTTGAAATAATTGAAATTTGGTGAATGAGTGTTTAAAAGGTTTAGAAATGGTATGGAAGTAGTTTGAATCAAATTGGATCGAAGAATTGGTCAAAGTGAGTATTTGTGCAAAATTGGTAAAAATGAGTTTTTAACCAATTTTGATGGGTCATAAGTTGCTGCTCAAAGTTCAGATTTTAATGAAATTTGTCTTAAATTAAAGGTGATGATGGGAGCTTTAAATCAGTTTGAGAATGAGGAAAAACAAAATTTTATAGAGGAAGTTATGAATGATTAAAAATTAGTGTTTAAAATTGAATGCTGCAAATGTTGCAAAAAACTGGGTTTGTGTATGCACGACCCATGCATATGCACGACTTGCATTTTAGAATTGAACAATTTTTGTGTGCGTTTCTGTGTATACGTGCAAAAGTGAACTCGTGCGTACGCACGAGACATATGTACGCACGACTGTCCTGTTTTACAAAAATGATGATTTTTAATTATTTTAACCTATTCAACTAGCTTTTTCACTTTTATAACCCATATAATGAGTATAGAGATGGTGGATTAGAGGATAGAAAGCGTTGGAAAGGAAATTATTAAGTCAAAACGAGTTGGAAGTGATTGAAGAGATGAGTTGATATGATTGGATAATAGACATGAGTTTGATTGACAAATACATCCTTGGGTAGAAACCACATGGATAAATGCAAAGGTTATGGTTTGTGCCACTTGCTCTGGATTGAGATTTGAGACACTTTGTTGATCTTTCGTTGCAAGATGTGGCCGGGTACTTAGACCTTCTAAGATGATTCCTCCAAGAGAAGGTGAATAGGGCACACTCCCTAGCATTGATTTGAGAATCATGCATGATATTGATGAATATGAATACCTCTTGAGGATGCGCGCACCAAGGACTGTCTAGGGTTTGCTACCAGACATGTTGGGTTTTGGTTTATAACCGACAGATGAGTTGATTGACCGTAGGAAAGGCATGCATTATTTGCATTTGTGTGTATTGATTGGGTGCGCATCTTGTATTTGGCTTGCCTTGGTGAATAATTGTATCTATATGCTCTTTGAGCTAATTGCTTTATCTGTTTTCTCTATTTGTGTATTCTTTGTATTATTTGTATGTGTTTGAACAACTGAGAGATCCCTTATGCTGGTGGTAGTGACGTTGAGGGTTGTTCCTGATGTAGTGATTGGAGGTTTATGAAAAACTGAGAATAAATAGATAGATTAAATTCCTTAAGTTGCCATTTTCTTGTTTAGTGAGAACCCTAGACTTGGATCAATAAGATTTTGAAGATTAAGATTTTTTAGAGAGTTCATGTTTCCTTATATTGTATCAAATCGGGACTTTTACGCTACTGGAAAACCAATGGTTTGGGTTCTCGTCCATATATTATTTTTGTTTTTCAGATGCAAGTCCCAACGCTCCTTAGTGAGTAGGAGTTTTATCTGAAAGATGGCGAAAAAGACTTTCTTACTTCTGTTTTGGGTTTAGATTTTCTCCTTCTTTTGAAAAAATTTATATAATGTACTTATTTTAAAGACTTGCCTTTAGAGGCTTATGATATATTTTTGGAGAGATAGGATTTATATATCAAACTATTTTACTGCTATAACTCTAGCCGGCCTAATCTTCTTGGGCCGAGACTAGTAGATATTTTATATATACTTGTATATGTTTCTTTACCCTTATTCTTTCTTCAAACTTTTAAATATCTACATTTCCTGACACGCTTATGTATGTTATTGAGTGTAAACAATTAGCGAATTGTCATTTATCTGAGGTTTAAATCTTTTTTACAGGCTTCTAGTTTAATATCTCTTTCTATACGTAAGTATTTATAACTCAGTCTTATGTCGTAGTACCATACCCTCATTGAATTATGACTTAAACATAAGGCTATTGAAGGGTAGCGTGTACAGATGAGCCCATTCTTTTTGTATCCTAGTGAGAACCCCGGACAAATGCCCATATCGACTTTGCTAACCGAGAGGAACTACCATTTTTGGTTGCAAGCCATGATAATGGCTTTTGAATTGAAGAGCAAATTGGGATTCTTGGATGGCACTGTAGTAGAACCAGCAGCTGGAGACTCGATGCACGCAATTTGGGAGTGTAACAACAGTACAACATATTTATTAGAAATTAGATCCTTCGATGACTTAGTATTGAAATTGCATAAAATGTCTTGTTTGTCAAAAAGGCAAGAGATTTCTGGATAGAGCTGAAACAAAGGTTTTCACAAGGGAACCACATGCGCCTCGCTGATTTGAATGAGAAACTTTATTCCCTTTAACAAGGTATACTATCTATTACGAACTTTTTTATTCAATTGAAGAAATTATAGGGTGAGATTGAGAATTTTCAGCTAATTAATCCATGTGGATGTGGAAGACAATCCGCATGTAAGGCATACAGGGAGCAAGATTTCATTTTGTGATTCTTGAAAAGTCTCCATGATAGGTTTTCTAGAGTTAGATCTCAAATCATATCAATGGATCCTCTTCCCTCGATCAACAAAGTGTTGAGTATAATCTCTGATTTATAAGCCACACAATTTTTAAGAACCTAAAAGAAATCTGATTATATGTCACGTATCAAATTAGTTTCAGATAATTGAAGAATTATGAGAAAGAGTTTCTAGCCTAATTCCAATGATTTTAACTTTTTTAAGATTCAGAGAAATTCAATTCAGATTAGAGTTATTTTCCAATACACTTTAATCCTCAGGATGAAGAACAAAACTCAATGCTTAAATAAAAATCAATACATTGATCAAAATAGAAGAATAATAATATTAATGCATAAAAATAAATAGAACTCCTGACCTTTAACAATGGAGGTTTAGTTGCCCATAGTGTAAAAAAATTAAAATCTTAATCTAATATGTAAAATCTAAAACTAAAAGGAATGAAAGACGGAAGAGAGAGTGGGGTTCCCCATCAGAAACGACACTACTTCTTTTATATTAGCGTGAAATTGGGCTCTGGGCCGTATTGCTGGCGTTTAGCACCACTTGGGTGGCGTTTGGTGCCAGTTTTGATGAAATTCGTGACTCCTTGCTGTCTATCTGGTGTTTGGCGCCAGTTTTGATAAAATTTGTGATTCCTTGTTGTCTATCTGGCATTTGGCGCCGGTTTCCTAGAATTTAGCATCAGGACTCCCACATGGAATGGTGAGTGGGACACGGTTTGGCGTTTAGCACCGCGAGTCCAGAGAGTAAGCATAAACTATTATATATCGTTGAAAAGTTCTAGAAGTTGGATTTCTATTTCTGCTAGAACTGCATCATTTGGACCTCTAAAGCTCAAGTTATGCTCATTAGCGTGTGAAGAGGTTAGGGTTGACAACATCCATGAATTCTCTCTGTATTTGTCTTTAATTCTTGGTTCCTCCTTGTACTTTTTCTTCTTTTTTCCTAACATTTTCCTGCAAGAATTTGAAACCAAGAAAATTAAAATACTAATAGAATAGCCTTGAAAATAATATAATTACCAAGTAAAAGTCATAAATTTTTTTATAAGAATTGTCCAAGAAAAGTGCTTAAGATGCTCATACATCAACACCAATCTTAAACTCTTGCTTGTCCTTAAGCAAGTAAAGAATCATGACTTATTTATCAAACTTTTCAATCTTAAAATGCAAGGGTGAATGGTTGCAATTCAAATGAGTTTGGTTAGCCATTTCACTTATGCCCAATTCAATACAATTGGTTATAATCTTTCAAGGCCTCTATCCGGATTAGATTATAGAATCCTTCCTTGAATCATCACCTTGAAGCAAGCTTATTTACTTTTCTTTCACATATTATTTTCATTGGGTGCTTTGCACCTTGAACCTAGCTGTGACTCTAAATGTTTTGTTTCAAACTTTGTTTGACACAGAAATACCACAAGCACTTGATTGAGGAGCTCTTTGAGCTTACAATGTCCTTTTAATATTCTCCATTGTTGGTACTCAGAGCCTTTGGCTTTCTCTTCTTTTGGGAGGGATGCTTTGCACCTTGAGCCTAACCGTGACTCTAAATGCTTAATTTTCAAGCTTTTGCTTGATACATAAGCACCACAGGCACTTGACTCAGATCCTTACTCAGTGGTACTCAAAGCCTTTGACTTCTCTTTCAACTCATTTTTATTATTTATTCATTACATGTTGCTCTTTCAAAGCTTTGTCAAGTATAAAGATATCATAATAGTCCTCTAGACTAAGGCCTCAAGCAATTTAGCTCAATTTATGTTAAACATTCTTGGTTAATTAGACCTTCTAAACTCACATTGTCATGCTCTTTATGATCAATCCTTTTTTCTTTTTTTTCTTTCTTGTCTCATGATGCTTGCCCACATTTATGAGCAAGCACAATTATAATTGTGGGTTGTGATGGACAAGTAATGATAAGTAATGATATGCACTTGACTAACAAGACTCATAAATGCATTATATAGAATAGAATAGGATAACATATGTATATAATTAAAAAGGAAAGAAACAAATAAAAGTCAACAACCTTAGTTCTCATTGTCATAATCCTTTTAGACTATGTAGAGCATAGCATCCAACACCAAACTTAGAATGGTTGTTTGTCCTCAAACAACAAAAAAAAATAGTGGTGATAGAAATAGGAATAATCATGATTGCCTAGTGAAAATAAGGAAGCAAGCAAAAACTCATTCAAATAAAACAAGCAAAATTAAAAATAAAACGAAAGAAAAGATAAAATAAAGCAAAATAACCATATAGCTAATGTATTGGCATGGGGGGAGTAGACCTTGCATGGGTGAAGTGTGGCAACACCAAACTTGGTGTGAGAGTACCAAATTTGGTGTGACACAATCAATGAGAGGTTGGGCCAAGTACCCAGTAAAATACAAGCATCATATTGGTGTAGCAACACCAAACTTAATCCATGAAATACATATGCAACATGAAGCAGAGAAAAAAGAAAAATGAAAAAAAATTACCTAATGTTGAATTGTCTCCCAACAAAGGCTTCTTTAACGTTACTAGCTTGACAATTTATTCTTGAATTTTCTTTCTCTCTTTCAGTTGGTTAAGAGAAATGACTTTAGTAGACATCAGGAGAAAAATGATACCCACCAAAAAGTAACTCCCATACAATTTTCTGATTCACTAGGAAAAAAAAGCATATTTAAGTATTGGGAGAGAGACTTCAATTCGTATGTGGGTAGTGGCATGGTGCATTCATATTTTTCTTTCCAGAAGCTTGCATGCATAAATTTGAAGAGACTTGTATGACTTCTTCCTTAATTATTGGAATTTGCAAGTATGGAATGTGCATGGTTTCTTACTTTATTTGTGCATCTTCCTCTTCTTCCATGTGTAAGGATAGAGAGTTTTCTAATTCATTGGAGTATAGGCTCCTTTGCTTGATTTTCTCACATTCTTCTGTAAGATCTTGCATTGCTTCTCTTGGAAAAGAAGTTGCGTGTTCCTTTGTCACCTTTTGTAGCCTCTGAGGATATGGAATCCTAGGCTTGTGTTCCTCTACTACCTCCTTCTTAATTGGAAATTTACTTGATACATGAGCCTCTTGGTCTTACTTTTACGCTTCTAACTCCTCCTTTGTAGCCTCCGTTTGATCATCATTGTTCTTGCTAAGCACTATTCTATTCCTCAAGCTTATTGCGTTGTATTCTTCCTTTGGATTTAAAATTGTGTCACTAGGGAAGGTATTGGTAGGTCTCTTAGCAACTTGTCTGGCTAGTTAACCTATGTTCGAGTACCAGGCGCTACAATGCTGAAGTAACCCATGCCATACTCCCAGAAAAAGCTCGAACGACCTTCAACAAAAGGGTACCTATACCCAAAACCGACACCGGTGGGTAGCTAGAGAATACCTGAACTTTCAAATTTCTTATGGAGGCCTTGGTTTTCTGCATGAAGCTAATTATATTTTTGGAGAGTTCTGCTAAGGCTGTTCTAAGGCCAACTCCAAAGATGATGGCTCTTGATAAGAATAAAAAGAGGATGGTTCTTGATATGAATAACGAGATGATGGTTCTTAGTACGAGTAAGGAGATGATGGTTCTTGATAGATGAAATATGAAACACTGAAGTTTCTTTGGTCTTGACTTTCTCAACCAAAATCTGGATAGTTTCTCCATCCACAGTAATATGAATCATTCTTTGAGTGTGAGTAATAATCCATGTGATCTGTTTCCATTATTTTTCTTAGCACAAAATACAAAACTGAATCGAACACATCATGTGCTAAAAAGAGAGGAAAAGAAGACAGAATAGAAAGAAATATTATTTATTTATTTATTTATTTTTGAAATAGAAAAGAAATAGAAAAAAGAAAAAATATCTTATCTAGGTAATCAATTAATCGGTAGTTTGTTAATCACAATTAATCCCCGACAACGGTGCCAAAAAATTAATGCAAAATTTACAAATCACAAACTACCGGCAAGTGCACCGGATCATATCAAGTAATATCACGGGAGTGGGTTATCGTTCCCACGAGAATTAACGAATTAAGCAAACGATGGTCAATTGATTATTTTAGTCAGATAATAAAAAATAAGAGTTTTAATAGTAAATATGAAAGTAGAAAATTAAACAACAACAAACTAAAATTATTTAAGAAAATAATATGATAAAGATATTTAAAGTGTCAGAAATAATTAAATTTAGGATTGACAATTATTGCTGTCTACTTTGATTATGCAAAGATATAATTTATGACAAACCCTAAGTAATTGAACTCCAATTCCTTGGTAATTGAACTTCTTCTAACCTAATCAATCGTCAATTTCTTGATCAATTAATTATGTTAAAAGATTGAGTACAATCTCTGGTTTATAAGCCACACAATTCTTAAGAACCCAAAAGAAACCTGATTATATGTCACGTATCAAATTAGTTCCAGATAATTGAAGAATTATGAGAAAGAGTTTCTAGTCTAATTCCAATGATTTTAACTTTTTCAAGATTTAGAGGAATTTAATTCAGATTATAGTTATTTTCCAATACACTCTAATCCTTAGGATGAAGAACGAAACTCAATTCTTAAATAAAAATCAATACATTAATCAAAATAGAAGAATAATAATATTAATCTATCAAAATAAATAGAGCTCTTGACCTTAACAATGAAGTTTAGTTGCCCATAGTGCAGAAAAATTGAAATTCCAATTTAATGTGTAAAATCTAAAACTAAAAAGAATGAAAGATGGAAGAGAGAGTGGAGTTTCCCATCAGAAACGGCGCTGCTTCTTTTATATTAGCGTGAAATTGGGCTCATGTACAACAGTCTAATGCAAAAAATATGCATTCTAATATATTCTAATGAAAGATCTGCATACACACAACTAACTCTATAGACAACAGCACACAAGACATAGATGATAACACAGATTTTATACATGTCCCTCCAAAAAGATCAACTAAAAAAATGCCAAGTTATTTGAAAGATTTTTACTATAGCTTAGTCACCTCTACTTCACTAACATCCACTCCTTCTTCAACAAAATATCCACTCTCCAAACACTTATCCTACTCAAGACTAGGAGCTAGCCACAAGAAATATGTCTTCAACTTTTTAACATTAGATGAACCGAAATCCTTCAAAGAAGTTGCTGTTCATGAACACTGGGTTAAAGCGATGGAAACTAAAGCCATAGCCCTTAATCAGATTGGTACTTGGGAGTTCATTGACCTTCCGCTTAGGTAAACCACAATTAGGTGCAAATGGATCTATAAAGTGAAGCTGAAATCCGACAGCAGCATTGATAGACACAAGATACAGCTTGTGGCAAAAAGCTTCACCCAAACAGAGGGAATAGATTTCAAGCAAACATTCTCTCCAATGGCAAGAGTTAGAACTGTTCGATTACTTCTAAAACTGGTAGCAAAACATGGCTGGCTTCTTGAGCAGTTGGACATAGATAATGCTTTTCTTCATGGAGATCTATATGAAGATGAGTATATAAAAGTTCCTCAAGGCCTTAATCCACCAAAGCCTTGACAAGTGTGCAATTTAAAAAAGTCCCTCTATAGCTTGAGGCAAGCAAACCGACAATGGAATGAAAAATTATCCAAGACTCTCATCAGCATGGGTTATACTCAATCCGTCCAAGATACTTCTATATTCACAAAACATAAGACCCAAGGCTCTTTCACAACTCTACTAGTGTACATTGATGATATGGTTCTCACAGAAAATGATGCATCAGAATTTGGATGGGTAAAGCAACAACTAGATGATCTTTTTAAGATTAAGAATTTAGGCACACTGAAGTATTTTTTAGGGTTTGATGTAGCTAGAACATCAAAGAAAATTTTTATCTGCCAATGAAAGTATTGTCTGGAATTGCTAGAAAATACAGAGCTGCTAGCTTGCAAACTAGCCCCGACATCGATGAGCCAATCACTGAAGTTCCGAAACGATCATGGTATACCTTTCACTGACACTCCATCTTATATAAGACTACTTGACAGACTTTTATACATCACAAACACGTGACTCGATATTGCTTATGCAGTCATAGCTCTCAGCCAATTAGCCACTCCCATGCAGTCACACTACTCCACTTCTCTATGGATCCTTAGATACTTGAAGCAATCTCCAAGATGTGGCATTTTCTTTCTTGCCAATTTTGACATGCAACTCAAGGTGTTTAGTGATTTAGATTGGCCTTCTTGTCCAGACATGCGCACATCAATCACCCGTTACTGTGTCTATCTTGCCAATTATCTAATCTCTTGGAAATCTAAGAAGCAGGACGCTATCTCCAGAAGCTCCACTAAAGCTAAGTACCGTGCCATAGCTGCCACCATTTGTGAGATTATTGCCATCTTCTACCTACTCCAAGACCTGAAAGTATCTTTTATTATGCCTGCTCTTTTATATTATGACAAAAAATTAGCTCTTCAAATTGCAGCAAATTTCATGTTTCACGAATGCACTAAACATATCAAAATAGACTACCATAAGGTCAGAAAAGAAGTTAAAGATTGCACCATTCATATTCTCCTTATTCGGTCTCAAAATCAACTCATTGACATCTGTACTAAAGCTTTAGCTTCAACACTTTTTGATGAGCTCAACTCCAAGCTTGGCACGATAGATATTCATAATCCACCTTGAAGGAGGGGGGTATTGGAGGCTATAGGTTTAGATAAAAACCATACAAGATAAACCACTTCTAACCGACTTAATAAGAAGTAAAAAAAACGTAACTTTCTTTCTTTTCCTTTCCTATACTCTTTTCTCTTCTCTCTCTATACTCTTCTCCTTCGATCTCTTTATACCCCTTATTTTCTCATATTGTATTTATCTCAAATTTTTCTTATAATGTAAATATAATACAGTAATTCTTTCTTTTTCAATTTATTTTCATCTTGACTCATACTTTAATAGACAAAAAGATAAATTATGTCTAATATTATAATTTTTTTTATAAATTTATTAGACAAAAACTTATAAATCCATCTTAAATTATTTTCAAAGAGTTACTTAATATTTTATATCTTTTAAAGATCTAAAAATATATTACATTTGTTTTTAAAACTTATTTATCCCATTACTTTTCATTTTTGTTTAGTTTTTCCCTTTTTATTATTGTTCATTAGGTATATGTTCCTGGAATAACTACATTAAGATTATATTTAAAAGGGAAATTGAGATTAAAAGACAGAGACTAGAAGAAAAAAAGGATTGAGAGTTTTTATATTGTGTTTGGTTTAAAATATACAAGACTAAGTTATATTTTAATATTTTGTTTAATTTAAGATAAATATATGGAGAAAAATGTCCTAATTTATTTTTAAAGAGGGATAAAATTAGAATTTAAAAAATTAAATAAAAATATTTTAAAAAAAAATATTATTAAAGTT
Organism: Arachis hypogaea; assembly: GCF_003086295.3. Lineage (NCBI taxonomy): Eukaryota > Viridiplantae > Streptophyta > Magnoliopsida > Fabales > Fabaceae > Arachis > Arachis hypogaea. Next base: position 9,449,040 of record NC_092043.1, on the reverse strand, counting down.
TTAGTGTCAGTTCCTAAAAATTTTAATTCTCTTTATCTTAATTTTCTAAAAATATTGAAACGATTGAAATTTTAGTTTTAATTTTTAGCTATCAAATATGATATTAACTCCAAATCCTAATACCTGCAAATAAACACAACCCAATAGACATAAATACATAATCTCCGGTATAAATGTGTGAAAGATTAATTAAAGGAGGTAACATTTATCCTTAGTAATTTTTAGGAGCTTAATTCTGCTATTTTTTTTAATTATTAGTCTTTCATAAACTTTTGAAAAATTGTAGTTGTCTTATTATTATTTTTTCATTATTTTAAGGTAAAAATAAAATATAGATGAGGAGCCAGTCAATTGTTTGATACATTTGAATTGATTAAAATTAATTTTTTCAAAAGAAAAAATTGTCATGAGATCTTTTATTTTTATTTTTAGAAAGAACTTATCTTATATTTAAATAATTAATATGAAAAATAAATATTTTTTTAATAAAGAGTTCATTAAAGTCTCTTTAATTTTTTAAGTTTAATATTGTTTAAAATAAATTTTTTTAACGTTTTTAATATATTCAATACATTAAAAATATAAAAAAAAATTATAATAATTTTTATAAAATATTTTTATAATATATTTAACATATATTTTTAGGACATAAATTAATAAAATTCTAAAATAAAATTGTGGATTATTTTTTCTCATAGTTATGTTCCCAGATATGCTACCGTAAGAGACTCGTAGTTCTAAATAAATGTGTAAGATTAATGAGACGATATAAATGTTTAATTGTGATAATTTATTTATTAGTCTTTTATTTATATTTTTTCAAAAATATAATTTATTATTAGATATTACATAAAAATAAAATATAGATGAGGAGCTAGTCAACCAGTCAATTTTTTTATACATTTGATTTGACTAAAAACTTATTTTATATTTGAATAATTAATATGAAATATAAATATTTTTCAATAAAGAATTCATTTTGGATAAACTATAACTATAAAAGTAGTCTATTTTAAAGATAGAATTAGAAGATTATTTACAATTTTTTTATCATGAATGGAATTCAGATGTCTGTTAAACTTAATAAATCCTTCATTCATACTATTATGTGTAAGAAAAGAACTCACTTTCGTCTGCCGGATACACGGATGAAGACGCAATGGAACTCTTACGACGACAACGAAACTGCTAGTGATGCTGAGGACGGTAGAAACCTGCGGTGACTCTGTTGAAGACGAAGGTAAAATAGGAGAAGAGAAAACACTTACATCAATTTTTAAGAGAATGTGGGTTAGAGATTTTGCTTTTTGTTACTGAAAAGGTAACTTTGAAATTTTAACATTGTTTGGCTTTCTCTTGCAATTTTTTTAGCAGCATTGAGAAGAAAATATTTGTATAGACCTCATGGTAACTTTTTTGTTTTTCATTCATTTTCCTCTTTAATCCAAACAATGAAAAATGGACTTTTCCATTTATTTTCTACTCTTTCATTTTCTTTTCTTTTAAAATTTGCTATTCTAAACAATGTGTGAAGTCTCTTTAATTTTTTAAGCTTAATATTGTTAATTTAAAATAAAATATATTGTTATCATTTTATTTCAAATATTTTTATGCATTCTTAAAATTTTATAAAAATAAATTCTTTAAATAAAAAAATTTATCCAAATACACACCTAATACAACATTTTTTTCTACAAAAAATTTCAATCAACTTTTTTCTTCTACAAACAAGTATGTGATAGCTGAGTTGTGAGAGGCATCAGAATAATGCACAACAAGAGAAAAGTGACCATTAGTTTTGATTCAAATAAATCGAAACCAAAGAAATTGCGTTACAACAAAGACTTTATATATTTAATTCAGTTAAATTAGTCTAGTAATTAATTTATTAGTTTATTTAAATAAATATTAAAAATTTAAATATAATAATTTATTAGTTAACGATAAATTTTTAAATAAAATTTTAATTCACAATAAATTAATTTTTATTCTATTGAATTAGACAATCCCGTTAAAAAAATGATATATTTATTTTCTTCCTGTGCCCATAAACATAACATTTTCTCCTTTCTTTCGCAATGCGGTTTCGGTTTTTGGCAAATAGAAACTTCTACACACAGACACAACACAATAGCCCATTATATTCCAATCTTATCGACTTTATTCCATTTCCTACTCAATATCCTTTCTTTCTTTTTCCAATCACTAAATAAAATATTAAATTAATTGTTCATAATTAATCAAATTAAATAAAAAAAGCTCCTTTCTTTTGTCCTGTGTTTAAGGGTGCGTTTATCTCTCGTTCTCTATGATCAATGATTCATGACCTCTATTCTCATCAAAGTAGACAGTACTTTACTTGGGACCCACTTTAACTTGTCACTTCAACGTGTTCATCGCAAATTACACGTGGCAGCTTCACGTAGCTTACCTCCTTTCTCTCTCTTCAATTTTCCTCCCACCCTTTCCCCCATATTAAGACCCTCTCCTCACACACTGAAATCTCAGGGAAGCATAACAAAGCTTCTCTTTTTTCGAAAAATATAGGGTTTTCGTTTCTTAAAGACTTTGTCTTTCTCCATCTGCTCTTAGCTTTATAGTGGTAATTATCTTATTCTCTTTGCTCTGATTTTTTGCCCTTTTTTCCTATCTGTTACTGATTGTTTTTCTGGTTTTGTTCGTGTGAGCTAAAAGGAAAGTTTTGATTTTTTGGTTTTCCCAGATTGTTTTTTTGTTGAAATTCTCCGATTGATTTCTATTTTCTCTATTTTGTACTGCATGTCAAATTTGGTATTTAAAAAGGGGCTTTTTTGAAAATTTTAGATTTTTGATCATTATTCTTAATGTTTATGTTCACTTGTGCTGTTTTTGATCCTTATCCTGCGCCTCTCTGTGTCAAAGTTTGAAAGTTTCTTCAGTGTGTTAATCATGTAATTTTGAATACACGTGATGGGTATTTATGTAATGTACAGGATCTTCCTATTAGATGATTATTATTATTCATTATTGTTATAAGCTAATTTTTTTAATAAGTTGTATTTATCTTTGTGTTGCTTTCTTCGCCAGTTGCCTTGGACAAATGCGTTTTTCTTGTTTTGTGTTGATTTTATCTTTTAGCTGAAACCTAATAACTATTGGAATCTGCTAAGTCTTATCTATTACCATTTGTGTTGCTTGTATTTGCTGACAGCTGTTGAAGGTGGTGCTTTTTTTATGTTGATGCTGAAACTGAGATGGTTGGAAAGGAGAACCTGAGAACTGAGGACTTGAACTTGTGCTTTGAGAAGCTCATGATGGTTGCTGGTGGTGGTGGTGGTGGTTGTGGTGGTGAGAAAGGAGGGAAGATGAAAGCCGGGGTGATCACTGAGTGGAAGGATATTCCTGTGGAGCTTTTGATGCAGATTTTGTCCCTTGTGGATGATCAAACTGTGATCACAGCTTCTGGTGTTTGTCGTGGATGGAGAGATGCTATTTACTTTGGCCTTGCTCGTTTGTCACTCTCATGGTATATATTGCTTTCTCTCCACTCTTGAAAATCATATATGCATATCTAGTTTTTCCTTCTTTGTGTGAATTGAGTTTGCTATGCTGCAATTTTGGTGCTGGCCCCAAGATTTGTTGGTCTTCTTTTCACCTTTTAGTTTATGGATCATTAGAGTATATAAAGTATGTCAGGGTAGATTACATTAACCTCCTGAGTTTAGGTGATAATACACATGGTATCCCTGATTTATAATGTTAGTGTTACATTTGAAATATAGGGTATTGTGTGTATTCCCCAAGCACAGGAATGTTGGTGACTTGGTGTAATTTACCAATTTAGTGAATCCCCAACATATGTACAAAACAAGAAGGGTTTTTCTCATGAGAATGTAGTGCAATACAGGCTTCTGTGACAATTGATCTGTTTGAACCTTATAGCTATGTTATTGTCTCTATTGTACTTGCAAGTTCTTTGGAAGTTGATTTCATTACATCTCTAGAATGGTGATGCAATCTTTTTATTATGAACGTGTATTGAGGCTTGCCAGTTTTAACTTCAATTCAATCCTCCCTCCCTTTTCAGGTGTAGCAAGAACATGAATAACTTGGCCCTTTCTCTTGTTCCGAAATTCACAAAACTTCAAACTCTAATCCTTCGTCAAGACAAGCCTCAACTAGAGGATAACACAGTTGAAAGGATTGCAAATTATTGTCATGACCTGCAGATTCTGGACCTGAGTAAAAGCTTCAAACTCACCGATCGGTCGCTGTATGCCGTAGCCCACGGTTGTCCTGATCTCACTAAACTCAACATCAGTGGCTGCTCTGCTTTTAGTGACAATGCTCTGGCGTACCTTGCCGGTTTCTGCAGGAAGCTGAAAGTCCTAAACCTCTGCGGATGCGTTAGAGCAGCAACCGATACTGCGTTACAGGTATGATTGTGGTATAGAGTATAGACTAGTTGGTTTTAGCTATAGTCATATAACAATTAAGAGTAAGACCACTCGAATCTATAACCGCCGTGGCTAAATGAATGCAGGCTATTGGACACTACTGTAATCAGTTACAGTCTTTGAACCTTGGATGGTGTGAGAATGTTGGTGATGTTGGAGTGATGAGTTTAGCATATGGCTGTCCTGATCTAAGAATAGTGGACCTGTGTGGCTGTGTCCTTATAACAGGTAATTTCACTTGAGTTTTAATAGCATACTTGCTAAGTAGTTCCATTTGATTGTAATGCATTAACAATTTAATTTCAAGTAAAGGTTCAATTATTATTTGGTGGCAGAACTTCATATGCAGTTGTCTTCATCTAAAGTTCATAGTTCCATAGTTGAAAATCGTTAGATGACAATTTAGTCAAACATCTGACAATTTTCAACTACCAAACTAACCTCTAGAAATGTAGAATGTTATACTCCTAGCTTTCCCTTTATCCAATTTTTTTTCGCCCATGCTTAGTAGTTCCACTTTGATTATTTGACAGTAGAAACTTATATGCAGTAATCTTCATCTGACGATACTTAGAAACCTGTTAGATGACAATTTAATAAAACATGTTTTGATGAAGCATTAACACACGAGTGTCTCCACCCGTGGCAACCAACATGAAGCATTAGAAATCCAGTCTAGTATTCTCAATAATGAAGTTAGTTTTGATGATGTATTTGCAGATGATAGTGTGATTGCATTGGCAAGCAGATGCCCAAGGCTCAGGTCCCTAGGACTATACTACTGCAAGAACATAACAGATAGGGCAATGTACTCATTGGCACAGAGCAAAGTGAACAAGAGAATGTGGGGATCAGTGAAAGGAGGAGGAGGAGGAAATGATGAAGACGGGCTTAGAACTCTCAACATAAGCCAATGCACAGCACTGACACCATCTGCAGTTCAAGCTGTTTGTGACTCATTCCCTTCACTCCACACATGCTCAGGTAGACACTCACTCATCATGAGTGGTTGCCTCAACTTGACTTCAGTTCATTGTGCTTGTGCTGTTCATGCTCACCGTGCTATCAACAATTTCCCTCACCCTGCTCATTGAAACAAAGACTTCACACACTTCCAGGAAGTGCCCCCTTTGTGGGGTTCTGAGAAGTGAAAAAAGAATGGCCTTGTGGATATGTTTGTGTTCGTTCATCTTTTTATGCTTAAAGAGACTTTTGAATCCTTCTTGTTTATGTAGGACTTTGTGACATCATTATGTACTTAAAACTTTTTCTTTGAACTTTGATGCCGTTTGGAAAGGACTTGAGAAAACCATGGGTGGTTCTTGTGGAAAGCATCAAGAGATAATGTTTTCATTTTTACATTGTTTCGAGTTTCGACAATGCTAAGGTGGATTAGCTTTTGTTAAAAGTAAAAGATTCTATGCTTAATGCAAAATTGAAAAGGAATAAAGTTATTTAATGGTGGAAATTAATAAGAAGAAATACAGTGTGCAATTTTATGTCGCTATCTTCAGACTTTCTACCGTGTTGATTAGTTTAATTAACTAATTATAATTACGTTGCATAGAAAATCTTATCTTAACATGACGAATATAATTTGAAGAGTTGGACAATTTGATGTGAAATTCAATTTTGTTACACAAATTAGAAGCCGCAGTTTTGTTTGACGTAGACCCACCTGAATGGACCAGGTTGAGATTTAGGATATTTATTAAAGAATCTTGACTTATTGAGAACCACTTGGACTTGGACCCCTCTAGATTGATCTTGATTTCTTCTCATATGATGTAGCAATTTCTTAAGCTTCATATGTTCTTGACCAAAAAAAAAAAAAGCGCTTCATATGTTTATTTATTTTATTTCTGGAAAATAATAATTGAATAATAAAATCATATAAATATTTATAAGGGTTGAAATTGGCGTACTGCCAACTTGGCAATTTGGCATTGACTTGGCTATAGGAGTACTACACGCTAAAGTGTTTATTCCAAATATAATTTGCGTTTTAACTCTTAAAATTCAAGAACAAGTAAGGTAGCTCAACAAGTCACGCAATGCCACAAATTTGACAAGAAAAATTGTTATTATGATATAAAAATATACAAGAGAAGTGGAGTAGAAATGATCAAAAATATTATTCGTACATCAAAATCAATTATTAATATCAACAATCAATGTATTTGTGTATAAATACATGTATGGTTTAATTTATTTTTAATGTGTATTTATATTTCAATATATATTTTATATTGATGATTGAGTTTGATGGTTGATTTTAGAGTACAGGTAACATAATCTAAAAATGATATATATTTAGATTGTTCAGATAGTTAACTTCCTCTTTTGTTTAAGTATTAGAAACTTGAATTTTTATTTGTGTACATAACAATTTATTGGTTAGTGTCAAATTCTTAAAATATATAACTGAAAAATTATATATTTAAGTATATTGATTTGAGAATATATCAAAGAAGAAAGTGATATATGTATGTAAATTTATTTACCCGAATATTAATTGAAAATAATAGTTGCAAATAAAAGACGATAAACTTGCAAGTTTATTAGATACACATCTCCCGCAAGTCCAAATATTGCAACATGCTACATGCGATTAGGAAAATGTAATGCTTGCCTCAGATTGAAGCATTCTATGGTCTACGCCCACAAATAATTTCGTTCTACGCTTAACAATGAAAAGTTATGTTAGAATTTGGAAATTGGAAATCTTAGCTAAAGGAATGAGAGAAAACTTTAGCAATTGGTGTTTATTAGCTACTGAGAAATTGGGATCCACAAATATTTTGAATCCTGATGAATTATCGTTTTGCGATTTTCTTTTTATTGTATATATGATATTAACCTATTGTTGGCTAAAAGAATTTAAATTTGATGATAAACAAATTAAAGATATTTGTCTGGACTGTGACGAGAAGGTGTTTGAGGTGATCGAAAGAAATCATTGATAAATAAGCTAGATTGATCGAAGGTGCAAATCGAAAATAAAGGTACATGATCGAAGAAATGAAGAGGTCAGTTATTTGAGGCCGTTGAAGACGGTTATCACACTTGTTATAGTGGGAACAGTTATATTTGGTTTTTTTTTAGGTGGAGCACGTGAAGGAGTTCTGATTGGTTGAAAAGGGTTATAAATAGACAACGGGCAATGCTAGGTAACCAATGATTTATTTGAAGAACATGAACAACTACCAATCAAATAAAAATACATTACACCCTAATTTAATGTTACTAATTAAATTTACTCTTTTAAAACCCTATTAATTTACATTGTTTACACATTGGTCAAAAATGTTGGTTACCTATACTTAAAGGTTGGAATTCGTTCTCAGAAAACACTCTCGCACACTCACATCCCCAGCGATCTTTTAAGTCTAAGTTTACAAACAGCTTTCTTTTCTTTTCTGTAGGATTCCTTCTATGTCTTTTAAATTTCTTTAAGTTTCTTGTGATCTTTTCTTTTCTACAAATTTACTTTCTCTTGCAAAGTCTTTTGTTTTCATTTTTAAAATTTTTAAATTGTCTTTTTGAATTCAAAGTCCTTTACCTTTGTTAAGGGTATTTTATTACTTTGATTTAATTTCAAATCATTTACTTTGTTTTGTATTTTTTATTTTAAGTCATTTAAATTTCATTTACATTTTAAATTCTTTCTTTTCTTCCTTATTTGTCTAAAATTGGGATTTTTTGATGCATAATTCAAAAACTATTACTCATAAGAGGAATAAGTTTTGATTCCAAATCATTAGATATCGAACTAATTCAAATTTACTAGTAGGATAAGACTTTGTTATTGTTGTTTGTTATTTTAATAATGGCGGTCTTTTTTTCTACTAATTCATGTAAAGAAAAAAGATTCATGTATGGAGTGAAATTGTATAAAAAATGGGAGTGACATTATGATTTTTTCAAAATTATATTATCTTAATTTTGTAGAAGAAGAGAGTATATTTTATAAGTAAAAGGAGAAGAAAAGGAGTGTTATTTTCTATTAGATTTATGTGTAAGATAACTCTGTACAATTAGTATATAAAAAATTCAAAACTAATTTGTTTAAATAGTATTGTTAGATGGTCAAAACTTCCCATTAACTTCACTTGCATTACAGGTTTGACAACATATATTGAAGTGTTTTTGTGACTTTCTTTTTTTTTTTTTTTGTGACATATATTGAAGAGTTTGGGATGCTACAAAGCTGTCTTAAGTAAGAGTGAAATCTCCCAAAATAATAATTTTCTCATGTAAACATATATCGCCGTCATACATCGATCAGTTTTGTAAGCATTTTTTTTGACAATATCTCATAATCTAGTAAGTCAAGGACTAATCAGTTTTAATACTGAATTTTATTTAAAGGTTTATTATTGGCCAATAGATTGTTATATACACAAAACGAAATTTAAATAGACTAATGAGCTAACTACTAAAAATTATATCAATCTAACTTGGTTTCTGGTTACAAGGTTTTTTTTTGTACACTGAGCAAGTTTTTATTCTAGTAAACGATCGCAACCGCTATTCACCATGATGAGGATCAGTGGATCACCTATATATTTTTTTGGGTCAATATATGAAAACTATTTTCATATGGACAATAACATTGATCACTTGCTCACAGATTTCAAAGCTGAAAGCCCATAACCTGTTAAATTAGCCTGGTGGGTCATATTGTATCAGCAGAATATTATTCAGAGGAAAAAAGTAAACAATAAATGAACAAAAGAGATAGAAGAATAGCAAGAAATAACAATGAGGTTCTACCGGGAGTCGAACCCAGGTCGCTGGATTCAAAGTCCAGAGTGCTAACCACTACACCATAGAACCATTTGATAATTTACCTGTAATAGATAATTATACTCAAATATCTTTATGTTTGACCAAAAATAATAGAATATATATAAAAAAGGCTAGGAGACCACTACTTTTATTAAAATTTGATCCGCATTTAACTAGTAAAAAATTGAGTGATTTCATACTATTAGATTTAATCTCACATTATTAAAAATACTAATAATAATTAATTGATAACTACAAATTACAAAAACTACTAATTTCTAACACTCTTCATATAATATTACACATATTAACTAAATCATAAAAGTATAATATTTTATTACTAATTTATATATATGTTAATTATAAAATATTACTTCAAATCGATTGTACTCGAAATATTGTTCGAACTCAACTAAAATTATATTAAACAAAAATACTAAATTTAAAACTTGATAAAATATGTTTTGAATTTAAATTGAACCTGATTTTGAATTAGTCAGAATCTTAAATACTTTTAGTAATTACTTTTTTATAATATTATTAAGTTTATTTCAGCTATTCCAAATTCGAAGTATTTTTTTATGCGCTCAAATTACTATTACCAATGAAAAATTAAAATTAATTTTAATGATTAAACAACTTGAGTTAGATTAGAAGAAACATAAGAGGAGGGGATTTGATTCGTTATCATTAAAGGTGATTAACTAATATAACCTCTTCTCTCCTTTAAAATCGCATCTCTCAAGTAAGAAGAAAAGACCCCCAACTATCTACTTCAGAAGATACAGAAAATTCACTAGAGTAGAAATAGAGTCTCTCCATAGGAATGAAATATGGGTTTTAGTTAAACCGTTCTTACTCAAGATAAGGTCAGGTGATCCCTTTCTGTTTTTTTTTTTTCTCAGTTAGGTCCAATAAATCTCTTTTCTTTTTATGATGAATAAGCCCCCCAATCTTTTTCTTAATTTTAAAAAGGATCGCAATTTTATTATGATAAATTTAAAGTTACTTTGAATTGAAAAATGAAAAATTTGAAAAGCTTATAGTAGTATATATAGTCAAAGATGATAATTTATGGTCAAATATTTTAACTTAGTTTACAACTCATACATGCTTGCAACTAATAACACATCAAGTTGTAAAGAAAGGATAATTGTAGAAGAATTAAGAACTAAGAGTTGCATGGTTAGTAGTGTCTTTTTGCCTCCATAAGATTAGTATAAATTAATAGGTGGTTTGGCTAGCTTAATTTAGAATAATGATAGAAATAAAAATGTAGTAACTTTAGAGAGAAAATTGTAAGGTTTTTTTTTATGTATTGTATCTCAACATTTGTTTTATGTACTAAGTCGTTATTACTCGCTTCTTTGGTTAGAAAATCTTAGTTTTTGTTCTTTTAGTATCTTCTCTTTGAATTTGGATTGAATGTTTATATCATTTGATTTGGTCTTTCAAATATAATTGGGACTTGATATTTGGGTGGAGTGTCACAAATTACAATTTTGTATTTCGTTAGAGATTTGGTTAGGATAGAGTAGTTATCTGATTTTTGTAACTTTGTTATATCATATTTCTTTAGGAGAATATATTTGGTATCCATGTTGAATCAATTGTGTAAATTTTGTATTTTTGCTTGCTCACCTCATTTTTTAATAGTGGTATTAGAGCTTTAGGTTAAGTTCTAAATCAATTTATTTAAAGATGTCATTCATAGAATTCGAGAATCAATCATTTGATAGTCACATCAATTTTAGAATATGAAAATTTTGTACCATAACAACGCTGACACAATAAGGTGTTAGAACAATATTTAATGGCGAAAAAAAAGAAAGATGATTCAAAATATTGTTAAAGATGATAAAAATGTGAAATTTTTAAAAATATTATTAAAATTGATTTTAACGTGGAGATCATACTGTGAAAAATCAAATCAATTTTAATGATTAAACAACTTGAATTGGATTAGAAAAAATATGAAACTTTAAGAAGAATCACAATTTTATTGTAATAAATTCAAAATCAATTTGTATTGAAAGATAAAAACTTTGAGAAGGCTGCAATATGGTCAACGATGACGATTCATGATCAAATATTTCAACTTAATTTACAACTCATACAACTTTACAACTAACAACATTTCAAGTTGATAAACTTGACAAGTTGTAAAGAAATGATAATTGTAAAAGAATCAAGAACCAAAAGTTACATGGCTAGTGGTGTCTTTTTGTCCCTATAAATTTAGTATAAATAGAGAATTTTTTACTAGCTTTTTAGAATAATGATAGAAATAAAAATGTAATAACTTCGGAAAAAGAATTATAAGTTTTTTTTTATGTTATATTTTTATATTTATTTTGTGTACTAAATTATTATTGCTCCTTTCATTAGAGAAGATTAATTTTATTCTTTTGATATATTTTTTTCGTATTTAGATTGAGCATTTACACCATTTAATTTGGTCTTTTAAATATAATGGAGACTTAATAAATTAATATTTAGATTGAGATCATAAATTAACATTTTGTATCTCGTAAAATATTTAGTTAAAATAAAGTAGAGTAATTATTCAATTTTATAATTTTATTATATCATATTTTTTTATTAGTAGAATTTTTAATATTTTGTTTGAACCAATTGTGTAAATTTCGCGGTTTTGCTTGCTCAACGATAGACGCCTTAATAATTGATTCAAACCTATTTATTTTCTGAATGAGTGAAAAAAAACAAAATACAGTTAAAATAATACTATTTCACACACTAATATATACATACGATGTCATGGCAATATTTAATCCAAACACTTACTAATGTTTTATTTCCAAATAATTATCCAATTATAAAATACATATGTATGAAATTATTTCTATTAATTGTTCTAATTTTTTGGTAGTTTTAATTATAACATTTTACTGTTTTCTTTTTAACTTACTCTCTCTCCTCGATCTTCATTTAATTAGTAAAAAATAAATTAGTTATTAATGTTACCTAATTTTTCTAAATGAATAATACTTGTTCGTAACAACATTGGAGTAGTACTAAAAATGGACAATTATTTCGAATAGAAGAACTGAATATTGACTCTTAACCTATAAGAAATCTACTGAATATTTTATACATTTTAAAATATAATTCATATATATAGAAATTTAAAAACATTGAAAATTTTTAATCTATAATATTTTATACAAAAAGCAATAGAAAGTAAATATTCTTTTTGAATTCCCAAATAATTAAAGGATAATGTTAGTTTTTTTTTTTGTGATTGAAATAAATTAAACAAAGAAAAACAAAACAAACAAAACAAGGAACTGCTTAAATAGGGAGACAGTCCCGTTTAAAACTACTCTTAAACTCCTCCCAAGGTGAAAGAAGTTCCACATGCGAAAGTTGTAACTTCATCGCCATCTTTGCCATAGTATTTGCCACCGTGTTTGCATTTCTCATAATCAAACGAAAGTCAACACGCCAATTTCAATACATGATATCTCTTATTTTGAGCACCAATGGATCACTAAACCCAAAATCATCTTGTGTAACAAGATTAAATTCTTCCACACAATCCGTCTCACAAATAACATCTCGTTGACCCACATCCCAAGCTAAGAGATATCCTCTCCAAATAGCAAACAATTCTCCTTGAAGAATACTATTACTCTCAATCATTCCCAAACACCCTCCTTTGCCAGCTCCAATTACAATCTCTAATAACAAAAGCAAAACCAACACTATCACCCGAACCAAAATAACTAGCATCACAATTAATCTTAAAAGTACCAATGGATGGGGGATTCCAAAAACTATTTAGAGTAGAGGGAAGGAACATACGTTGTAATTCAAAAATATTCCTAAGCTCCTTTTCTGAAGTTAATGCCGACAAATCACTTTTTTCGGAGGCCAAGTTTCATGGGGATTAAAGATGTCATTATTCCTTACTCGCCATATCCACCAAAGTCCCGAAAAGAACTTGAACGGATGCTCTCTTCTATGATACAAGAACTAGTTCTTCAAATCTAAAGGATGACAAGAAATATCCAACCTATGCCAGACAAGCTGAGCTTTTGGACAATCCCGAATACAATGTAAAACCGATTCCTGGCTAGAAAGACATCTTGGACACCTATCCGATGACAACATCCCTCTTCTAAAGCGAAAACTTGCAGTAGGAAGAGCCTCCTTAAGACACAACCAAGCCAAAAACTTATGCTTTTCCGGAACAAGCTGACGCCAAAGCCAAAGCCAGTTCTCCCGTTCCTCCCAACCAAACAGCTGCTTACACAACCACAAGTAACCATTGCGTGAGTCATAGGCTTTGGCAGCAGACCCACTCCAATACCAACCCACTTCTGGACCTGCTTGTTCATCTGGATTGTAAGAGAGAATATTACCTTTCAGATTTTGAGGTAAAGGAGAATAAAGAGTATCCAAATGCCACCTACCAACCGACCAAATATCCTGTATATGGAGATTCGAATCAGAAATGTGAACATAATCCATCTCATTAGATAACCGTCCTTCTCTCCTCCAGCTAGAAAACCAAAAATTCTGGTTCAAATCTCCAATACACCAAGCAAACCCATCCTTCAACACTTTCCAAGCCTTGCAAAGACACCTCCAAATGGAAGAGTCATTGTTCTTAGAATAACTAAAATAGTCATATAGAGATGATTGATATTTAGCATCCAACAATTGGACCCATAGCTTGTTTGGCTGCTGGAAAAAAGTCCAAACTAACTTCCCAAGAAGAGCAATATTTACACAATAAGGATCTTTAATCCCCAAAACTCCATATTTTGTTGGAGTAACCAGTACCTTCCAACTAACAAGATTCAATCCTCTTCCATCAACTTGTCCTTTCCAAAGAAAATTCCTCATCATAGACTCCAATTTACTAATGATTCCTTTGGGAAAAATAGAGACCTGCATCTGGTACGTGGGAATAGCGGCGACAACATAATTAACCAAGCAGAGTCTACCAGCCCGATTGAGTAAACTCCCTTTCCAGCTTGCTAGCCTACTCCGAATCTTATCCAGGACACCATTGAAAGCTGAACGAGTCACCCTAGAATGGCTAAGGGTAACTCCAAGATACTTGCCCAAGTCCTGGACAAATCTGATAGAGGATACCCTAGTGAAAACCTCTTTCCTTATTGCAGAGACATTCTTAGAGCAAAGCGCTTTAGACTTCTCCACATTAATCTTCATCCCAGATGCTTTGCAAAAAGTCTCCAAAACCAACATCACATTTTGCACTTGTCTCTTTGTAGCTTTACAGAATAGAAGCAAGTCGTTTGCAAACATTAAGTGGGATATTCTTGGTCCCCCTCTAGAAATAGCAACCGGCTCCCACAAGCTCAAATCAACCTGATGACTAATAAAGCATGCCAATCGCTCCATACACAACACAAAAAGATAGGGTGACATAGGGTCTCCTTGTCTAAGACATCGGCTAGGAGTAAAGCCATTCAGACGACTCCCGTTCCAAAGAATAGATAAGAAAGAAGCAGTGACACAATTCATAATCAAATTAAGTGTAGGAATAGGAAATCCAAAGCTCTTAAGGGTATGAGCTAAAAACCTCCAGTCAACTCTGTCATAAGCTTTCTCCAGATCAATCTTAAAGGCCAGTGTGCCTTTCTTTGATTTAGTCTTCTTCATAAAGTGGAGGACTTCTTGAGCAATAATGATGTTGTCAGGAGTTCCTCGTCCCAGAATAAATCCTCCTTGAAGCGGGCCAACAATCTCCGCAAGATGAGGACGAAGCCTATTAACAAGGACCTTTGTGATGATCTTGTAAACTACATTGCAGAGACTAATCGGCCTGAAATCTTTCATAGATACGGGTGATTCAACCTTTGGAATGAGAACCAGTAAAGTCTCTAACATTCTCGGATCAAGAGTAACACCGGAGAATGCCTGCTTAACCATCTTCCAAACATCAAGACCAATGATCTCCCAATATTCTTTGAAGAAGAAAGCTTGAAATCCATCAGGACCGGAGCTTTAAAAGAGTTCATGTGAAAAACAGTTGTTCTGACTTCCTCCATAGTAACTGGTGCCGTAAGATTATTGCAAGCTTCCTCATTCAGAGAAGGAAGAGGCACATCACCAAGGCAACCCAAATAAACATCATCCAAATGATAGAATAAGCTTTTATAGAAAGACTCTGCTTCTTGACTCAGAACCTTTGGATCAGTTTCCCATACTCCATCCTTGAGAAAAAGGCCATGAATCTTATTATGCTTCCTTCGCGCAAGAGTTTGAATATGAAAGAATCTTGTATTCCTATCCCCGAACCTTACCCACTGCTCTCTAGACTTTTGGAACCATAGAAGCTCTTCTTGTATTAGAGTATTATTATAATCATCAAGCAATTGTTGCTTTTTCTAACGCAAATAAATACTATCCACCACTTTCAAACGCTTTTGTAAGTAATTAATCTGCTGCTCTAATTCACATTTCTTAACAAAAATGTTACCAAATACCTTCGAGTTAAATTCTAGTGAATTCTTCTGTACTTCCGAAAGCTTGTCATGAATCCATCTATTATTATACCACTATGACTGGTTCACAATATCCCTGTACACAGGATGAGTAGCCCAAGTAGCAACAAATCGGAAAGGTCAATTCCCTTTAGGCTGAGGACGACCTTTACAACGCACCAGAATAGGGCAATGGTCAGACTAAAGCCTATTTAAAACTTCTGCATAAGCCTCTGGAAAGATAGATAACCAACTACTATTTATACAGACTCGATCAAGCCTTTCTGCCACGTCAACATAATTTTTCACCCTCTTGTACCAAGAAAACCACCTCCCAATAGTCTTCAGATCAAACAAACCACTATCCCCTAATGAAGTAGCAAACATGTCTACTATTTGATGAGAAAATTGACAGCCCTTAGATTCATGAAAAAATTTGACTTCATTAAAATCACCAAGAACAATCCAAAGTCCTTGAAAAACCATGGATTGTGCAACAAGATAATCCCAAAGGAGAAGCCTTTTATTAAATTGAGGACTGCCATAAATACCACTACACCTCTAAATTAAATTATCAAAGTGAACCTCCATAGTAACACCCTGATCAAAAGCATCAATGAAATTACAACAAACACCCTTCATAGAGGATAGAAACCAAATACCTCCCTTATGCCCCTCTGCTTCTACTATACCAACAGAGTGATACCCCAACCTTTCCTAAAATAATTTTAAATGCTAAAAAGGGGAGTGAGTTTCAACCACAATAAAGAAAACAGGTCTAAATTTCCTAACAAGTTCCTTACAATGCACCCGGGCTAACTTATTAGAAGCATCCCTAATATTCCAAACAATCATATTTAAACTATCCATAAATAATAGGGATAGAATAAATAAGAACATAAATTATAAACAGAATCACCAACCTGAATAGGTGGTTTGTCCTACGGTACTAGCACACTCTGATCCTTAATAATTGCCACCTTCGGACCCCCCGACACTGCACCTGCCATGCTTCCATCTACTAAGGTTTCCTCCGTTGTGCCACCATTTTTATCAATTGGCGAGTTCTGCAAGGAGGAAGGCCGAGGACCTTCCGTAGAGAAATTCCACGATGTGCAGGAGTTCTGCGCGATGAAGATGGCGCAATTTCATGTTTTTCTCGCTTCCCCATCCTAATGCCAATTAATTTGCCTTCATCACCATGCAAATTAGGCCTTGGAACCCTTCTCGAACTAAACTTGTGCTGCTTTCCATCTTGGTCCTTCAAACCTGATGACTGGCCCATTGTGAATTTTTTCTTACGCAGTACTTGTTGCCAGCCTTTTCCATCATCCATGCATGCCTCATTAACATAACCATCAGGCACGTGAGGAGTCAATGATTCCGTAACCACATCCTTCCCTTTAACAACTCATAATTTCTCACCCAAATTACGAGGATTCTCACCCAAATCACGAGCTTCTGATTCAGCCTCTTTTTAAATCTCATGATTGTTGTGTGGCACTAATGTCGGGGCTTCATTATTTTTTCCATCACCAAAGGAATTTCCATTTCCTTCCAAGGACTCCTTCTCCATGCACAACGATTTATCATGCCCATACCGTGCACAAGTAGCACAAATCAACTGTAAACTCTCGTACTCCACTTCATAAGTCACACCCTCCACTATAATATGTTTGATTACAGGTAACTCAAGATTAATTTGAACACAAGCTCGGGCATATTTTCCTCTTTCTGCAAGCTTAGTGGCCAAATCTACTTTTACCAGAATTCCTATTGTAGAAGCAATTTGCAGCATTGCTTATTCCTGGTAGCACCAAATTGGAAGTCTCGAGACTCGAATCCATACCAGCGTTGATCCAAAGGATTTTTCGCATGGCCTAAAATCCACATCCCATGGTTTTACTGCAACATAGTGACCGTCTATCAACCATGGGCCACCAAGAATGACTTTCTCACGATCCGCAGCAATATCAAATTTAACCAAAAAATATCCAAATCCCACATCCAACAAATCAAACCCTCCTTTGATGCGCCATACTATCCGAAGCTTATGCATGAGAGCCGTGTAGCCATAATGTTTATCCAGCACATTGATCACGATGGCTTCCTTATAAGGTTCAGCTAGACAGCTCTTTGCCTCCTTGGTAAAACTGACACTTGGTGGTGGACGAGAATCACCCTACTTACCATCCCTAGATAAAGATCCTACTAATGCAAAGGCCTTAGACTTTTCTGCACCAATGACTTTATCTCTAAAAGAGGCCTTGGATGGCTTTTCTAACCCCTCTCAAGAAGAACCCTCCTTAACACCGGATACACACCCACCCACGCTCTCCTCCTTATCTCTTCTGATGGCATGGCCATCTTTCTCACCGTGTTTCACCCTCAACCGCTCGCCCCCGCTCTCTCCTTCTCTCATTCTCCTTGAGTACGAAATACGTACTCTTTCTCTGCTAGAGTTTTTTTTACCATAAGCAGTATTTCAATCAACTTAAAGGATAATGTTAGTTTGAACACATTAATTTATATTCTGCTCAATTCATTGAATTGAGTTTTAATTTTGAATAAGACTATAGGTTCTTTCTGAAACAAAACTCTATTTCATTCATGAATAAAGAACAATTGAACATTACATAAATTAACAAAACCATATGAAATAAAATATGACGAGTCTAAAATCAATGTACACAAAAATGAATCAGCGTCTTATTATTACTCCTTCAAGAATTCATCATAGTATTCTCAAAGTTTCCAGTTTACTTGGAAATGAACGTGTTAATTGTCCTCAGTTTAATAACTAAAAAATAAAAAATAGATCATAATTTTGGTCTCTGATGTTTAGGGTCAGAATCGAAATCGTCTCCAATGTAATTTTTTATTTAGAATAATCGTCCTTAACATTTTATTTCGTATTAAAATCATCATTTTTAATAAATTTTTTAATTTTATTACTAAATTACTCCTATCCTAATAAAAAGATTATTAAAAAAAGAAAAGATGCAAGGAGGAGGGGAGAAAGGGAAAGGGGAAAGGACGCGAGGGAGGGGGAAGGGGAAGGGGGGACGACGCCGGCAAAGTTTGGAGCCACCGTCGCCGTCATCATCGCGAGCCAGAGAGAGAGCTTCTGCTTTTATACCGCCAATCTTTACCGCCGCCGCGTTCTCGCCGCCTCGCCGCTGCACCTCCCTGCTTCTGCTTCTTGCTTCGGTCTCTGTTTCTGCTTTGGCCTCTGCTTCTTGCTTTGGCTTCTACTTCTTGCTTCGGTCTCTGCTTTTTGTTTCTGCTTGAGATTTTGCTTGAGTTTTTGTTTCTTCTTCTTCTGCTTCTGATTTTTCTGCTTCTTCTGCTTCTGGGTCTGCTTGTGCTTCTACTTCTAATCTAATTTTGATTTGTTATTTTGTGATTTCATCGTTGTTGTGTTTTGATTTGGTTGTTGAATTTGATATTGTTGTTTTTGGATTTGTATAATGTGTTATTGTTCGTGTTCTTGAATCTGATTATTAGTATTTGATAAGAGTAAGGGAGGTGGTGGTGGCGGAGTAAGGGAGGTAGTGGTGGTGGTAAAGGTGCTAGTGGTGGTGGAAGGTATTTTTGTCTGTAAAAAATTAAAAGAACGATTTTAATACGAAATAAAACGTTAAGGATGATTTTGAATAAAAAATTACGTTGAGAACAATTTCGATTCTGACCCTAAATATTAGGGATCAAAATAATACATATTCCTTAAATATACATATATTAAAAAATGATGTTGACATTCTCAACTTTAATATTAATTATCACTCCTCTTTAGTCCAAGGAACAATCAATGCGGCCATCGAGTTATAGCTCAAATAGCATAATCTCCTTATTTTCACTTAAAAATCTCAAATTTGAATCTCACTCCTAATTTTAAAAAAAAAATAATGCTTTCCCTTCCTTTAGAAGGCATCAAGGAGGGGACGGAAAAAAGGTATTTGAGAGGGGATAAACAAATAGTTAGGTGTTTCGGATAGAAATGTTGCATGGTTAAGTATTTTTTGAAGGTTTTAAGTCTAAAAATATATATTAAATTATTAATTATTTTTTTATGAAATAAATAAAATTTAAGCTTTTAACATATTAATATTTTTTAAAATAAAAAAATAATTTTTTATTAATAATAACTTTAAAATGGATAACCTTACACATGTTAATTAAATCATCTTCGTAAATTTTATATTACTCTTATTGTATAGTATGTTATTTATAAAAATTAAAAAATATTATATATATATATATATATATATATATATTACTTATAAATAATGTTTTATATATTTTAAATATATATTTTATATTTTAATTTCAATTTGATAACTGATTTTTAATTTTAGACGGTAAAAATAATTTTTTTCTAAAAATTACTTGACTAACTAGTAATCAATTATACTGTCTCCAAAACATACGCATTGTCCCATAATTAATTACAACAAAACAAATAAAAAATTATAAAAAGATAATCATAATTCGTGGATGTTTTCAATGATAACAGAACTTTATAAAACTATAAAAACACCAATAGTAAATTAATTATTAACTATAACAATCAAGTATGCAGATTATTGAAGTACCTGTTGTGATTGTAGGTGCAGGACCTGCTAGAATAGCAACCGCAGGATGCCTCAACAAACTCAGAATCTCTAACATTGTTCTTGAAAGAGATGATTGCCCTGCTTCTCTTTGGAGGAAAAGAGCCTATGATCGTTTGAAACTACACTTAGCAAAAGACTTTTGTAGCCTTCCACATTATCCTTTTCCTTCTGACTTTCCCAAATTTGTCCCTAGGATTGATTTCTTGCGCTACATTGACTCTTATGTCACGCATTTTGGTATTGCCATCAACTACAACTGCTCTGTTGACTCTGCTTTCATTGACCAAAGTAGTAGAAAGTGGAGGCTCCTTGTTACCAACAACTCTTTTGGTGCCGACGAGATCTATGAGGCAGAGTTTCTGGTGGTTGCGAGCGGAGAGAATAGTGAAGAGTACATCCCAAACATTCAAGGGCTTGAGATCTATCAAGGAGAGTCCATGCATTGTAGCAAGTATTTGGATGGGAGAGAAATATACAAGAAGAATGTTTTGGTTGTCGGATGTGGCAATTCTGGCATGGAAATTGCTTATGATCTTTCAAATTAGGGTGCATATACCTCTATTGTTGTCAGAAGTCAGGTAAATTATTTTTCTGTCGATAGATATATAACTATTTATATGTCTGGTTCTCTAAAAAAGATAGTTTTATAATTCTTGCAAATTAGAGTGTTAATAAATTAACTCAAAATATACATGAGCTACTTAATTATGTAAATTCTTGTGCTTGCAATCAAATTGCATGCATTGCATCTATTCTAATATATGAACTCTATATAGTTCAAAATAACCAACAAAATTTAATAGTGGGGGTATGCTATTTATTCAGGTGTATTATTTTACTAAGAAAATGGTGTATGCGGGTATGTTGATGCTGAAACACTTCATGGTAGAGAAAGTGGACAAGATGATGGTTCTTATGAGCAAATTGAAGTATGGAAATATATTTAAGTATGGTTTGATGAGGTCAAAGGAGGGACCTTTTGCACTCAAAATAAAAGGTGGTACTACTCCTACCATTGATGTTGGTTGTGTAGAAAAGATTAAGAAGGGAAAAGTGAAGGTAATAAATACATATATACTTGTTTAATGCTAGATAATCAATTTTTTAACATCGGTTAATTTTTTAAAATGATTTTATTTATCTAAAATTTTAGACTTCAAATTATAAATATTTAATCTTAAATATTAAGTTATAATCTAAACCATAAAGTCGGTTAATGTTGTTTAAGTAAAAGTTAATTTTTTATACTTTTAATTAATTAATTATAATTTATAAATTGATTTGTTAATTAACAAAATTAGTTATCCTTGTCTTAAATTAAATTTAGGTTTATCCTGGTATTTCAAGTATTAAAGAAGGTAAGATCGTTAAATTTGTTGATGGACAACATGTTTATTTTATGCAATCATCTTTGCTACTGGATACAAAACCAATGTGCTGAAGTGGCTTAAGGTGCGTATATTTGTATTTTTATTTCGAAAACAATATAGTATTTCCTAAAGAAACAAATCTATTCAATGGATAGTCGGTATAGTAATCTCAAATTCAATTTTAAATTACCAAAATATTTTATAACAAAAAAAAAAAATAAAATCAACTAGAATTTATCTTATTTAATATTTATTAATAATAAATTTTGACTTTTATTTTTTGTCTTTTAACATTATTGTTTAGATTAATGTATTTAATAAATATATTTGTGTAATTAATTGTATTACATTTTTGGCCGTTATAAGAATCTATTCAATGAGAATGGAATGCCAAAACCAAGTTACCCAAATCATTGGAAAGGAGAACATGGAATTTAGAGTACTAGATTTTCGAAAAGTGGATTAGAAGGCATCTCATTTGACGCGATGAAAATCGCAAATGATATCAACCTCATTTTGACTTCAAGGGTCAATCAAATTACATCTTAGTGCTATTTTATAGTGATACATGCAAGTTGATCGATTGATTGAAATAAGGTGAAAACTTAGATGCAGTCGACTTCATGTGAACTTGATAGCTGAGAGCAGTTAAATGATTTAATTGATTTGACTGAATTTTCATCTAACGATTCTTAGTTATTGTTTTATCGATTTTTAGCAAATCGAAAGTGGTTCGATATCTAATGGTCTGGGAGCGAAACCTACTCCTCTTTGCGAGTAACAATTTTTCAAAGTGCATCAAAGACCTTTCGATCGGACAAAACCTTAAGAAAATCTGAAAACAAAAAATAAGATAGTTAAAATAAATTGACTGAATTTAAAATTATTTGCGTTGAAATTAAATAAAGCAATAAAATTCCTTCGATTAGATTAAAGGACTTTTAAAATTGAAATTAAAGTACTGGAACATAAAATTGAACAAGGAAAATAAATGTGTAAAACCCGGTTAATTAACGGCTAATTAACCCATAAATGAGAATTTATTCTGGAAAGCCTAAAATGTGATTTTTATGGCTAAATGTGATATAGGAGATTGAGACGAGAATTTTGGTTCCAATTTTATAGAATTCGGACCAAAATTGGACCGAACGGGCCAAACCGGGTCAATTGGACCCAAAGTGGGCCCTTGGCCCAACATAACTTAACCAAAACCCTAGTTTTCAGCACTCTCTCTCCTCATTTGTTACACACACAAGCTGAAATTAGAGAGAAAGGGAGGAAGAACACTCTCTCAAGTTCTCTCATTTGGTTGATCTTCAAACCACCATAACTTTTGATCTAGAGTTCCGATTGTCGCTCCGTTTGCGGCCACGCGTTCACCGCGGAGAGCTCTACAAAACCCATACAACCAATCTTGAGGTAAGCCACGTGTTGCTGTTCGAAATCTCAGCCCTTATTTTCGAGTTTCATGGGTGAAATGTTGAGATTTTGGGTTCTTTGGTGTTATAGGACCCAACTCTCTTGAAGGAGAAGGTTAATCTTGTCTCCTTGGACCTTGGGTGTGGTAAGATTCTCAACCCTAGTGTGATTTGTGATTTTATGATGTTTGGGTTTTGAGATGTTGTGTATGGGTATGATGGTTGTGGCTTAGGTTGTGTATATGTGAATATTGGAGCTTGATTTGGTGATTTTGAAAAGCTTGGAAAGGGTTTGGTGGTGAAAAATCTGTTCTTGGAGGTGTTGAGGCCTTGAGAGCTTGTGGATAAGTGATTTGGAAGTGCTCCGGTGGAGTTTGGGAAAATCGGCTAAGGTATGGTTTCGGTTTCCCGTATCTAATATGTAATGTGGTAGGAAATACTTAGGCTAGAGGCCCTAAGATAGGCATTGAAATGTTGATGTTGTTGAATGATTGAGATATATGATGTGGTCATATATGTGATGATGATTAATGATGCCTTGATGGTATGATGTATGAGAAATATGCATGTTGTGATATATGCTTGATGATTGGTTATGGGTGAATTGTGGGTTGGACCATGTTGATGGTGAGTATGATATTGATTGTGTACAATGATGATTTAGTGGAATTGGTGTTGTTGATAATTGGCATGAGGAAGAGTATATGATATGTCAATATGTTTGAGTTTGAGCCACTTGGGTGAAGTGGGTTAGAATGATGAGATAGTGATTTTGTATATTGTGGTAAAATCTCAATGTGTGAGTTGAGGAGGCTTGATGTTGAAATTGATATATTTTTGATTGATTTTAAAGAAAAGGGATGAAAATGGCATGTTTTGATTGATTTTGAAAAGAGTTGGAAATGGCTTGTTTGCAAATGGCACTTTGTGGTTTTTATGAAAAATATGGTTTTTGGGCATACTTTGGTGGGACATAACTTGGACTACGGATCTCTGTTTTATGCCAAATCTATTTAGAAATGAAATTGGATCCGGGATGTCCATGCCGTTCGAAGAACGGGTGAAAAACGATTTAAAATGAGAAAGTTATGTCCGTTGGAAGATTGGGGTTCAAATTGGTGAATTCTGCAGCTTTTAACTTAGAAAATTTTTAGCAGAATGACCCCTTGCGCGTGGGTGCACTTGGCGCGTGCGCGCCGTTCTTCCCGAAAATGCCATCCACGCGTGAGTGTGATGTGCGCGGGCGCGCCGATTGTGCTGCACCCAATGCCCAGCCATTTTCCAGAGAGTTATGCCAGAACGGTGCCAGTGTTGTGCCTGGGGCACGAGAACTCCCACGCGTACGCGTGGTTGACGCGTACGCGTCGATTGGCAAATGTTTAATCCACGCGTTAGCGTGCATGACGCTTGCGCGTCGATGAAGTTTTTGAAGCCATCCACGCGTGCGCGTGGAGTGCGCGTACGCGCGGACCTGTTTTCATCCCAAAGTTGATTTTTGAGTTTTAAAAGCCAAATTTCATACTTCTAAGCCTCCGATCTCACCACTTATATCTTAAATCATTATGATATACCTAGCTATGAGAGAAGGAGCTAGTGGATGTGGTAACTTGCGAGTGAAGCAAGGGAAAATGAATAATCAATGAGGATCATTGAGGATTAAGTGAGATGTGGAGGATGGTGGTGGAAGTGCTTGTTATGCCATTGGCCGAAGGGTTGTAATTGTTTATGAATTGGCTGGTTCTGGATTGAACCGTGAGCCGGAATAGCTGTGTATGCTATGAATATTGGCTGGTTCTGGATTGAACCGTGAGCCGGAATAGCTGTGTATGCTATGAATATTGGCTGGTTATGGATTTAACCGTGAGCCGGAATGGCTGATATGGATGTTGATCCATGGATGAGAATTCATGCATGTTTATGCTGAATTATTGATAATTGTGATTTGCACTTCCACTATCAGAGATACAAGTTTCCCTGGGTAGTAGCAGTGGCTAGCCACCACGTGCTCCAGGTTGAGACTTGATACTCTGTTGACCCTATGTCATAAGTGTGGCCGGGCACTGTGAAAGACCCGGATGAGCTCGCCCCCGTAAATATTCACCAGCGAGGGTGATGGATATAGATCATGATTATGATCAAGTTTATGACGAGTATAACTCGAGTTGGGGATGCATGACAGAGGGACAGTCCAATGGTTAGCGACCAGGACTTGTCGGGTTGGCTTTATAACCGACAAGATGATATCATCAGCCACTAGGAACAGGCATTCATCATATGCATACTATATGAATTGTTTGAGATTGCCTATTTGACTGCATAATACTTGCTAATTGTCTAAATGCCTTAACTGTTCCTATTTGTATATTCTTTGTTTGATATAACTGTGTTTGCTACATTATACTCCTGCTGGTGGTTGGGAGGTCTGAAGGAATTGGAAAGGGAAGTATTAGTTAGTCTGAAGAATCTTTAGTCAGATGCCCTTTATGGTTTAGCTTGTTTATAAGCTTTGATATGATCTGGAGGAAGTTCTAGGATTGCCTTTGGCTTTCCTCCATTATTATGTATTATATATGTGGAAGCTGTTACCATGCTGGGGACCTCTGGTTCTCACCCATGCGGATTTTGTGGTTTTCAGATTCAGGACGTGAGGTTTCTCGTTGAGGCATGCTGGAGACTTCTAGATTTGCGAAGATCCTTGTTCTCGGGGCTATGTTTTGGTTTATATGTTTTGCTTAGATACTTTTATCTCCATTAAATAATACAAACTGTGATGACTCCTCTTATGGGAGAATTTTAGAGAATAGGTTTTATGTATTGGTGTCCCTTTGGGTTTCCTTGGGGTTTTCCTTATTTTTATCATATGTATATATTGTTATGCTCGGACCGGTTATCTTTGCAGCCGGATCTTGAGTCTTGATATTCTTGTTTTTGACACTCCTTTGTATATATATATAATCACGCGTTGGTTATCCTTGTTCGTTACGTTATCGATCGGAGTGTTGCGCTTTCGAGTTGCGGTTTTTGTTTACCCTTTTTCTACAAAGGCTCCTAGTTATAATCAATCATTCATACTACTATATGTACTAAACTTTTATTTTAGAGGTCGTAATACCTTGCCATCTTAGAATTATGACTTAAGCATAAGACTCTGTATGGTAGGGTGTTACAAAATGTTGCTTGAAAGATAAATTTGCAAGGAAAGTAAAGTTTGTAGAAAATAAAAATGAAAAATAAAAACAAGTGGTAGGGACCCTACAGAAAATTGACTCGAAGCAGACTCAAAAATTTGTTGGGATGTGAGTATGCATGAGTAATCTGAAGTGTAACTCCCATGTTCATTAATTCAAAGGTAACTGTTCCCACGTCTTTTGCTGGAAAAAAGGCAACATTCAAATGCAACCCTCAAACTTTGGGACCTTCGATTCGACCCATCGATCAGCTTGTTGACTGGTCATGACAAAGTCTTGCTCGATCTTGCTTGCCCAAAGGGCTCTCTTTCGATGTTGACTTTTCTTCGAAGACATACGCTTATTGACTCTTCGAATGCTCCTTTTTTCGAAATAAATTATTTTCGACTAACAAATTACCTCCTAGGATTAATGTGTTATTTCCGATATCATCTTAGAATAATAACGCTTAATCCTAACATGCTCTTATTATATCATCATAAGGCATTAATCAATCATAAATGAAATTCACTTCCCTTCATTTACTCGCACCCATCTGACACATTTCCCACTATTCTTAATTTCTCGCTCCACTACTTCGCCTTTTCTAGAAAGTTACCCAATTTCAAATTTTGAACTTTCTCATACGAAACGGTAAAACACCTTTTTTGATACGTGCTTCAAATATTTGTAATATGAAGAGTTCAAGCGTTATTTAGAAGATATTAGTTTATATTTTTAGAATGTTTTAATTTAATTTGATATATTTTAATTTTGTTTATTTAATTACTAGATTGGGCCTTATGCTTATGGGCTTCAGGTTTTTTTTTTTGTTTTAAATAATAAGAGGTTATAAAGACCTTCTTAGCTATTGTAGTTGTAATACAGAATGATTTAGAGGTTTAAAAATCCCTTTTTTGGTTTCGTGATGAAACCATGGTGTGGACAACTGAGGTTGAGGAGTCCCTCTCTTGTTGCATCGGGAATTGAATAGAACGTTGAGAAGTCCCTTCCATTCAATTCCCAAATTATGGCATTGACAAGTTAGGTTGAAGAGTCCCTTTCTTATTGCGTCAAGAAATTAGATAGAAAGTAGAGTGATTCACTTTCTATTCAATTTCAATCTATCATTTTTGTTTCTATTCAATTTCGATGTATCTTTTTTATTTAGTTTGAATATTTATCTAATTGTTTTTCTTTTATTTCTTTATCATTTGGTATCAATTATAAAGAAATAAAAGGTTGAATAAGACAAGAATTGAAATTGAATAGAAAAGATAAATTGTAATTGAAATAAAAACAAAAAAGATAGGTTGAAATTGAATAGAAAGAGAATCACTCTACTTTCTATCCAATTTCTTGACGCAACAAGAAAGAGACTCTTCAACCTAACTTGTCAAAGTCATAGTTTGGGAATTGAATCGAAAGAACTCCTCAACCTTCTACTCAATTCCCCAATACAACAAGAGAGGGACTCCTCAACCTCAATTTTTCACACCATGGTTTCATCACGAAACCAAAAAAGGGGTTTTCAAACCTCTAAATCATTATGTATTACGACTACAATAGCTAAGGAGGTATTTATAACCTCTTAGTAGTTAAAACAAAGAAAACCTAAAGCCCATAAACATAAGGCCCAATCTAGTAATTAAATAAACAAAATCAAAATATATCAAACTAAATTAAAACATTCTAAAAATGTAAACTAATATCTTCTAAATAATACTTGAACTCTTCATATCATGAACATTTGAGCACGTATCATGAACAAGTTGAGGCATACTCTGCCCTGGATAGTGAAAGGGTTCAACTCTATTCAGAACTTCAAGAACTTTTAGCACCTTTTCTTCCATCAATCACTTGAAAATGTCCTTCCCAATTACGGGACCATTTGCCAAAAAATTTTGATTTCTTTTCAATTGGCAATATAACTTTTAACATCAGATCTCCCATACTAAAACACTTCTCTTTTATTCGACGATTATAATTTTGAACAATGTTATCCCTCTGACTAACCATATTCTCGAGTGCTAGAATACGTTCTTGACTAAATCATTCAGTTCATCATACATTGCGTTCCAATAATCTTCGATTGGCAAATCATCTTGCCTCAATATCCTTATCGTATTAAGATTAATTTCTACTAACAAAATTGCATCATGACCATATACTAACTTATAAGGAGAAGTACCTGTTGATCCTCTTGGTGAATTTCGATAAGCCCACAATACCTGACTCAATGTTTCATGTCAAGTTCGAGGTTTGCGACCAATTTGCTTCTTAATCAAATTGATCAATATTTTGTTTTCTGTCTCGACTTGCCCATTAGCTTGTGCATAATATGGAGTTGAAGTAACCATATTAATATTTCTCAAAGCTACAAAATTATTAATACATTGACCAGTAAACATAGTTCCCTGATCAGTGCTTAGAGTTTCGGGAATCCCAAATCAATGAATTATATAATCCTCGATGAAGTCTATAATTTCATTTTGCCCAGCCTCCACTAAAGGAACGGCTTCAACCCACTTCGTGAAATAATCAATTGCCATCAAAAGGAACTTATGATTCCTCGACGAAGGTGGGTGTATTACTCCAATCAGATCCAAATCCCAATCTCGGAAAGGTCATGCTTTAATAAACATGATTTCTTCGAAGTACCCACTTCATTTTCATTCCAGCCTGATGGACAACGCATATACCTCTATGAACCTCTCCCAAAGTGATATCTTTATCTGATTGACTTAAATATCTAGAAAAACTTCCATCAATGCCTTTCCTATACAACTCATCAGTCATTAATACAAAATTCATTGCTTTCAACTTTACTTTCCTATCAAATCGAATACTAGGATATTTTAGATATTCAGCAATCAGCTTTCTCCAATTATCATCATCCCATTCATCTAAGGTCAAAGCCTCTCTTTTATCAATGGACACCAAAATTTGATGAACCCTTGCCAACTTTTCTAGCATTTCAGAGAATACTTTGTATCTCAATGCAATTTGGGCCAACTCATTAGCGATTTAATTCCCCTTTACAAACCAAAATTTCGAGACCCAATACTAAAGACTCATATTTAGCCATGTTATTCGAACAAGGATATTTCAATTCGAAGAGAAACTCTGATGGAATACCTTCTGGTGAGATAATTAAAATTCCTATTCCAACACCTTCCTTATGCTTCGAGCCATCGAAATATAACTTCCAACAATAAACTAGCATATCGATCATATTTGCCCCTTGGTAATTGGGATTATTCGAATGTTCCACCAGAAAATCCGCAATGACCTGGCCTTTCACAGCTCTAGCCGGAATATGTTGTAAATTAACTTCTGTCATAGTCAACATCCATTTCCCTAATCGGCTTCTTAGCATAGGATATGATAACATATATTTAACTAAGTCAGTTTGTGCAATCACATTCACAATTTTTGCAACCATATAGCACTTTAATTTCGTGCAAGCATAATACAGAGATACACACAACTTTTCAATGGGTGAATACCTTATTTCGATATCCGTTAACACCCTACTAAGGTAATAAATAGCTCGTTCATATCCTTCCTCATCATCTTGAGCCAACATATATCTAATAGTATTCATTGATGCTGCAATATATAATTTCAAAGGCTTACAAGGACGAATAGTCGCCATTACTGGCGCCTTGGACAAATAAGCTTTAATTGACTCGAAAGCCTCCTGGTGCTCCTCTATCCATATAAACTGTGTTTCATCTTTAAGCTTTAGTTCGACCTGAAAAGTTTGATATAAACCTTCTAAGATAATTAACCTTTCCAAGAAAAGATTGCACTTCCTTTTTCGACTTAGGAAGAGGTAACTCTAGGATTGTGTTAGCTTTGTTTTATCAATAGAATCTCCTTCTTGTGAACTACAAACCCTAAAAAGTTCCCTGTAGACACACCAAATGCACATTTCAAAGGATTCATATTTAATCTTTTTTTCTGCATTGTTTCAAACGCTTGCCTCAAACAATCGAAATATTGATTTATGGAACTTGAATCAACCATGACATCATCGATATAAACCTCCATAGATTTTCCAATAAACATATGAAAAATAGTATTCATGGCACGTTGATATGTCGCACCGGTATTCTTTAGACCGAATGGCATAACCACCCATTCATATGTCTCGAATGCTCTAGGGCATCAAAAAGCAGCTTTGGACACATCATCCTCTACAATGAAAATCTGGTTATATCCTGAGTATCCGTCCATAAAAGTCAGGATTTTATTACCCACGGCAGAATCGATTAACACATCTGCTATGGGCATAAAATTTTCATCTTTCGGAGTAGCATTGTTCAAATCTCAAAAATCAATACATACTCTCAATTTTTTATTCTTCTTCATTACTGGAACAATGTTCAAGACCCATTCCATGTAATGTGTAGTTCAAATAAACTTTGCTATAATCAAACGTTCGATTTCTTCTTTAATCTTTTGGTTAATTTTAGGAGCAAATCGTCGAGGCGATTGCTTTACTGGTCGAGCAAATGGTTTTAGTGCTAATCGATGTTCCACAAGAGAACTGTAACAACCTCACTATCAGAATGTCACTCTTCCGGCTGCGCCACTCTGATAGCCCGGATATTACGATGACTCTAAATATATTTAATACTAAGATAGGAGCTTGGCTAAAACTTAAAACCATATAACCTTTCGAAAGTCTTAGTTGAAAACATAAATACATACTTACCAAACCATATACAACACTTAACAAGAATATGTATATATATTTATATAATATTGACTTACAAGCATTACATAATACAAATCCTATCCCTCTTACAAAAAGTGTAAAGATAAAGGCGAGGGAAAAAAATAATATATAAAAAAATACAATACATCATATAAACAGAAACGAAATAAACTTTTCGTGACTTCTTCGTCCAAACCCTGAAAAGGAAACACCTGAAGGGGAGTGAGAACATCGTCCTCGCTGGTTCTCACTATAGGGTTACAGAATTGCTTTAATAAGATACGTAAAATAAAACTGTTTTCAGAATACAGTGACCGTTGTTCGCCTTATGTATTGTTTCAAAAACCAAAGATTTACATTCAAAACTCAGAAATCCTTTTTAATAGAGAAAATCTGTTTATTCTTCAAAATCCAAAACTTTTTCCTGTTGTATCAAATATTAAAAGTTTCCTATACAGTATGAATAAGCAAGTTGATCCAAGTATAGATTCATTAAGTCTATGCTAAACCAATTTGATCTTTCATACATGACTAGACCTCAAACACAAACCAATCACGGCCTCAGGTCTAGCACATAATCAAACACAGCCTCAGGCCCAAACAACTCAATCAACATCTAATCCACCACAATTCAACCAATTTCAATCACAAACACAAGTAGAGAGGTTCAAACACAATCAAAGTATTTACATCAAGTATAGCAATAGAAGTTAAACATAATTATTCACATAAGCAAACCAATTACAATATGCACGCCCAAACAATGTTAAATAGATGCATATGATAAATGTCTGTCCTATTGGCTGTGATATCATATTGTTGGTTTAATTGCCAACCCGACACATTCTTTCGGATGTAGCCCTTCCTGCCATGCCCGGGATATAGTGCCCTACACACTATCATATCATGCGCATGCCAGGGATATGCCCGGCTCACTCTTATGGTAGAGAATCTGCCACGCCTGGGATATAGTGCCCTACATACTCATTGACAAGATAGGTTATCAATCATAATTTCATCCCAGGAATATAGTGCCCTGCACACTCCTGTTGCAGAGAATCTGTCACGTTAGGGATATAGTGCCATGCACACTCTTGCGCCTTACAAATCGCGCCTCAATCAAAACCAAGCTCATCTTATCCAATTTCAAAATCATTCTTGACTCATTTTCTTTCAAAAACAAAACATACTCAGTTCACATCTTGCCAAGAGTCACATTTTCTTGAATCAATTTTGTTTAAAACCAAACCACTTTTGGTAATATTCTCTGAAACTCCAAACAACTTCAAAATCATATCAAATATAAATATCTTCCAAAATTCATCAAAATCATTCATTCTAAATAAGGATTTGGTAATCAAATTTAACACAAGAGACTTAAAATTTTAGGGGAGAACAATGATGAGCGGATAATTTATACGTTTTTTCGCATTATTTTTAGGTAGTTTTTAGTATGATTTAGTTAGTTTTCAGTATATAATTATTAGTTTTTATGAAAAAATCATATTTCTGGACTTTACTATGAGTTTGTGTATTTTTCTATGATTTCAGGTATTTTCTGGCTGAAATTGAGGGACCCGAGCAAAAATCTGATCCAGAGGCTGAAAAAGGACTGCAGATGCTGTTGGATTCTGACCTCTCAGCACTCGAAATAAATTTTCTGGAGATTCAGAAATGTAATTGGCGCGCTCTCAATTGCGTTGGAAAGTAGACATCTTGGGCTTTCCAGCAATATATAATAGTCCATACTTTGCCCGAGATTTGATGGCCCAAACTGGCGTTCCAAGTCAGCATAAAAATTCTGGCGTAAAACGCCCAAACTGGCACTAGAATTGGAGTTAAACGCCCAAACTGGCACGAAAGCTGGCGTTTAACTCCAGAAACAGCCTAAGCACGAAAAGACTTCAATGCTCAGCCCAAGCACACACCAAGTGGACCCCGAAAGTGGATTTCTGTATCATTTACTTATTTATGTAAACCCTAGGCTACTAGTTCATTATAAATAAGACCTTTTACTATTGTATTTTCATCTTTAGATCATTTTTGAGACTATCTTTTGATCATCTTTTGATCTCTGGATCATGTTTTGGGGGCTGGCTATTCGGCTATGCCTGGACCTTCATCAGTTATGTATTTTCAACGGTGGAGTTTCTACACCTCATAGATTAAGGTGTGGAGCTCTGCTGCTCCTCATAAATTAATGCAAAGTACTATTGTTCTTCTATTCAATTCAAGCTTATTCTTATTCTAAGATATTCACTCACACTTCAACCTGATGAATGTGATGATCCGTGACACTCATCATCATTCTCCCTTATGAACGCGTGCCTGACAACCACTTCCGTTCTACATGCTATAGCTTGAGTATGTATCTCTTGGCCTCCTAGTCCACGATGCATGGTTGTCTCTCTTGACAACAGAGCCTTCCATTCCGTGAGATCAAAGTCTTCGTGGTATAAGCTAGAATCAATTGGCAGCATTCTTGAGATTCGAAAAGTCAACACCTTGTCTGTGGTATTCCGAGTAGGATCTGGGATGGGATGACTGTGATGAGTTTCAAACTCGCGAGTGCTGCGCGCAATGACAGTGCGCAAAAGGATCATTGGATCTTATTGCGACACGATCGAGAACCGACAGATGATTAGCCCTACGTAACCCGTAGCCAGACCTTTTTCACTGAGAGGATGGATGGTAGCCATTGACGACGGTGATCCACCTATATACAGCTTGCCATGGAAAGGAGTATGAATGATTGAATGAAGGTAGTAGGAAAGCAGAGATTCAGAAGGAATAACGCATCTCCATATGCTTATCTGAAATTTCCACCAATGAATTACATAAGTATCTCTATCTTTATTTTATGTTTATTTATCTTTTTATTATCAAAGCTTCATAACCATTTGAATCTGCTTGACTGAGATTTACAAGATGACCATAGCTTGTTTCAAGCCGACAATCTCCGTGGGATCGACCCTTACTCACGTAAGGTATTACTTGGACGACCCAGTGCACTTGCTGGTCAGCTGCACGAAGTTGTGTATCACGATTCGTGTACCAAGTTTTTGGCACCGTTGCCGGGGATCGTTCGAGTTTGGATAACTGACGGTTCATCTTGTTACTTAGATTGGGTAATTTTATTTTATGTTTAAGCTTTTTACTTTTTATTTTCGAAAAAATAAATAAAAATAAAAAAATTTTATTTTGTTCTTCAGAATTTTTAAGAATGAATTCTAGCGTTTCATGATGATATGTTGAAGCCTGGCTGGCTGTAAAGCCATGTCTAATTCTTTTGGACTGAGGCTTCCACTTATCAATGCAAAAGCGTGTTAGTTGATTCCAATCAATTTGGCTGTTACACACATAGCTGTTGTATAGAATGTTCTGCTAAAACTTGGCTGGCCATTTGGCCATGTCTAATCTTTTGGACTGAAGCTTTCACATGAAGCTTGGCTGGCTATTAAGCCATGTCTAAATTTTTGGACCGAAACTTTAGACTAACATTGCATGATTCCTAGAATTCCTATTAAAAATTTTGAATTTCTTTATTTTCTTTTTCCAAAATAATTTCGAAAAATACAAAATTTTTTTAATAAAATCATAAAACTAAAAAAAAATTGTTTCTTGTTTGAGTCTAGAGTCAATTTTTAAGTTTGGTGTCAATTGCATATTTTTATTTTTCACAAAAAATTTTTGAAAACTCATGCATGGTGTTCTTCATGATCTTCAAGTTGTTCTTGGTAAGTCTCCTTGTTTGATCTTTAAATTTTCTTGTTTTGTATCTTTTCTTGTTTTTCATATGCATTTTTGAATTCTTAGAGTCTAAACATTAAAAATTTTTAAGTTTGGTGTCTTGCATGTCTTTCTTTTCTTAAAAATTTTCAAAAAAATATGTTCTTGATGTTCATCATGATTTTCAAAGTGTTCTTGGTGTTTATCTTGACATTTAAAGTGTTCTTGCATGCATTATTTGTTTTGATCCAAAATTTTTATGTCTTGAGTCATTTTGTTGTTTTTCTCTTTCCACATTAAAATTCAAAAATAAAAAATATCTTTTCCTTCAATTACTCATAATTTTCAAAATCTTTGGGTTGACTTAGTAAAAAATTTTTAAAATTTGGTTGTTTCTTGTTAGTCAAGTCAAAGTTTCAATTTCAAAATTTATCTTTTCAAATCTTTTTCAAAATCAAATCTTTTATTTTTCCTTTTATTATTTTCGAAAATTCTTTAAAATTAATTTTCAAAAATATTTTTCTTAATTTTATCTTTTATTTTCGAAATTATTACTAACATTTAAGAATTTGATTCAAAAATTTCAAGTTTGTTACTTTCTAGTTAAGAAAGGTTCAATCTTTAAATTCTAGAATCATATCTTTTTAGTTTCTTGTTAGCCAAGTAATCAACTTTAATTTCAAAAATCAAATCTTTTTAATTTCTTCTTCAATCATATATTTTCAATCATATCCTTTTTAAAAATAAATTTCAATAATATATTTTCAATCATATCTTTTTCAAATCATATCTTTTACAAATTTTAATTTCAAAATCTTTTTCTAACTTCTTATCTCTTCAAAATTTACTATTTCTTATCTTTTTCAAAACCATCTAACTATTTCTTTCACTTCTTATTTTCGAAAATCACCTTCCTCTTTTTCAAAAAATTTTTTTATTAACTAATTGTTTTAAATTCTAATTTTATTTTATTTCTTCTAATATTTTCGAATTTTAACTTATAATTAAAATAAAAAAAAATATTTTTTTTCTTTTCTTTTATTTAATTTTTGAATTCTCTCTCTCATTTCTTTCTATTTATTTTATTTAATTGCTAACACTCCTTCTTCACACATCAAAAAAATTCGAACCCTCTCCATCTCTCTGTGTTCGAATTTTTCTCCTTCTTTCCTCATTCTTATTCTTCTTCTCTTCTACTCACATAAAGAAATCTCTATACTGTGACATAGAGGATCCCTATTATTACATGTTCTCTTCTTTTTTGTATGAGCAGAAACAGGGATAAGAATATTCTTATTGAAGCTGATCCTGAACCTGAAAGGACTTTGAAGAGGAAGCTAAGAGAAGCTAAAGCTCGAACCCACGACCACAAGAATAAGAGCCTTACAGCAGATTTCAATCATGCTCTGAACATCTGTGAAGCTCTGTTGATGATCATGTGAAGTCACAAAAAAATTGAAAAATTAAAGAAAAATAAAAAACAGCATCAAAAGCCCATCACTAGAAAGAAAATGGAGCAAACAAGAGAGTCCACTCATGGACCTCACCAAGAGCACTCCATTATCCTCCATGAAATTAGAGAGGATCAAAGAGCCATGGGGGAGGAGCAGCAAAGGCAAGGAAGAGACATTGAGGAGCTCAAGCACTCCATAAGATCTTCAAGAGGAAGAACTAGCCGCCATCACTAAGGTGGACCCGTTCTTTAACCTCCTTGTTCTTATTTTTCTGTTTTTCAATTTTTTATGCTTTATGTTTGTCTATGTTTGTGTCTTCATTACATGATCATTAGTGTCTAGTGTCTATGCCTTAAAGCTATGAATAATTCCATGAATCCTTCACCTCTCTTAAATGAAAAATGTGCCTAATTACAAAAGAACAAGAAGTACTTGGATTTCAATTTTTATCTTGAAATTAGTTTAATCATTTTGATGTGGTGGCAATACTTTTTGTTTTCTGAATGAATGCTTGAACAGTGCATATTTTTGATAGTAAAGTTTATGAATGTTAAAATTGTTGGCTCTTGAAAGAATGATGAACAAAGAGAGATGTTATTGATAATCTGAAAAATCATGAAATTGATTCTTGAAGCAAGAAAAAGCAGTGAATAACAAAGCTTGCGAAGAAAAAAATAGCGAAAAAGAAAAAGAAAGAAAAAGAAAAAGCAAGCAGAAAAAGCCAATAGCCCTTTAAACCAAAAGGCAAGGGTAAAAAGGATCCAAGGCTTTGAGCATTAATGGATAGGAGAGCCCAAAGGAATAAAATCCGGGCCTAAACGGCTAAATCAAGCTGTCTCTAACCATGTGCTTGTGTCATGAAGGTCCAAGTGAAAAGCTTGAGACTGAGTGGTTAAAGTCGTGATCCAAAGCAGAAAGAGTGTGCTTAAGAACTCTGGATACCTCTAACTGGGGACTTTAGTAAAGCTGAGTCACAATCTGAAAAGGTTCACCCAATTATGTGTCAGTGGCATTTATGTATCCAGTGGTAATACTGGAAAACAAAGTGCTTAGGGTCACGGCCAAGACTTATAAAGTAGCTGTGTTCAAGAATCAACATACTGAACTAGGAGAATCAATAACACTATCTAAATTCTGAGTCCCTATAGATGCCAATCATTCTGAATTTCAAAGGATAAAGTGAGATGCCAAAACTGTTCAGAAGCAAAAAGCTACTAGCCCCGCTCATCTAATTGGGACTAAGTTTCATTGATATTGTGAGATTCATTGTATATTCTCTTCTTTTTATTCTATTTTGTTTTTAGTTGCTTGGAGACAAGCAACAATTTAAGTTTGGTGTTGTGATGAGCGGATAATTTATACGCTTTTTGGTATTATTTTTAGGTAGTTTTTAGTATAATTTAGTTAGTTTTTAGTATATAATTATTATTTTTTATGCAAAAATCATATTTCTGGACTTTACAATGAGTTTGTGTGTTTTTTTTGTGATTTCAGGTATTTTCTGGCTGAAATTGAGGGACCTGAGCAAAAATCTGATTCAAAGGCTGAAAAAGGACTGCAGATGCTGTTGGATTCTGACCTCCCTACACTCGAAATAGATTTTCTGGAGCTACAGAAGCCTAATTGCCGCACTCTCAATTGCGTTGGAAAGTAGACATCTTGGGCTTTCCAGGAATGTATAATAGTTCATACTTAGCCCGAGATTTGATGGCCTAAACTGGTGTTCCAAGTCAGTATAAAAATTCTGGCGTAAAACGCTCAAACTGGCACCAGAATTGGAGTTAAACGCCCAAACTGGCACCAAAGCTGGCGTTTAACTCTAGAAACAGCCTAAGCACGAAAAAGCTTCAATGCTCAGCCCAAGCACACACCAAGTCAGCCTCGAAAGTAAATTTCTGCATCATTTACTTATTTCTGTAAACCCTAGGCTACTAGTTCATTATAAATAGGACCTTTTACTATTGTATTTTCATCTTTAGATCATGTTTGAGACTATCTTTTGATCATCTTTTGATCTCTGGATCACATTTTGGGGACAGGCCATTCATGCCTGGACCTTCATCACTTATGTATTTTCAACGGTGGAGTTTCTACACCTCATAGATTAAGGTGTGGAGCTCTGCTGCTCCTCATGAATTAATGCAAAGTACTATTGTTCTTCTATTCAATTCAAGCTTATTCTTATTCTAAGATATTCACTCGCACTTCAACCTGATGAATGTGATGATCCGTGACACCCATCATCATTCTCCCTTATGAACGCGTGCCTGACAACCACTTCCGTTCTACATGCTATAGCTTGAGTGTGTATCACTTGGCCTCCTGGTCTACGATGCATGGTTGCCTCTCTTGACAACAGAGCCTTCCATTCCGTGAGATTAGAGTCTTCGTGGTATAAGCTAGAATCAATTGGCAGCTTGAGATCCGAATAGTCTAAACCTTGTCTGTGGTATTCCGAGTAGGATCTGGGATGGGATGACTGTGTCGAGCTTCAAACTCGACCCTTAATCACGTAAGGTATTACTTGGACGACCCAGTGCACTTGCTGGTCAGCTGCACGAAGTTGTGTATCACGATTTCGTGTACCAAACAACCTATCTCAATTCCTTAAAATTCATTGAAAACCCTTAAAATTATAGCTTCTTGGTTTAAGTAAATAAAAATAGAATTTAATTTAAAACCGAATCATATAAATCACAAATCCTAAATCCAATTCAAAACTAATCACGAAAAATGAAACCAATCCATTTAAATCAAAACCAATTTCAGGTTCTCTCTTAAAACCAATTTTCTGACTTCTTCTAAAATGTCACAAACGGAAATTATTCATTCAAAGTACAATTTCCTTTAAATAATTCAATTCAAAACATAATTCATTATTTTCTTAAATAATTCAAGTGAAATAATATAATTCTTAAATTCTTAATTTTCTAAATAACAGTTCAAACAAAGTCTCAGATTTTATAGAAATTTCGGCAACATCTCCCCTAAAACTTAGACTTCGCCACCCTTTTCGGGTCTGATGAACAGATATTTTATACGCTTTTTGACATCATTTTCATATAGTTTATGTTATGTTTTATTTAAGTTTTATTATATTTTCATAGGATTTATTGTAAAATTCACATTGTTGGATTCTACT
Organism: Arachis hypogaea; assembly: GCF_003086295.3. Taxonomy (NCBI): domain Eukaryota; kingdom Viridiplantae; phylum Streptophyta; class Magnoliopsida; order Fabales; family Fabaceae; genus Arachis; species Arachis hypogaea. The sequence continues at coordinate 9,409,712 of NC_092043.1, read as the reverse complement.
ATGAGCTGTTGTGTTTTATGGTGATTTCAGGTATTTTCTGGCTAAAATCTGAGAGTTTTGACAAAGTCTGATTCAGAGGCAAAGAAAGCGTAGCAGATGCTGTCAGGATCTAACCTCTGTGCATTCAAGCAAGCATTTCTGGAGCCACAGATATCCAAATGGAGTGTTCTCAATGGCTATGGAAAGCTAACATCCAGAGCTTTCTAGCAATATATAATAGGCGTTCAACGCCAGCCATTTACCCCCTTCCTGGTGTTGGACACTCAAAAGGGAGCAGCTGGCGTCCAATGCCCAAAGTGGAGTCCAAAGGGGGCGTTCAACGCCTAAGACCCATACTAGCACGTGAAGACACCCTTAGCTCAGCCCAAACACTCACCAAGTTGGGCCCCAGAAGTGGATTTTTGCACTACAAGCCTAAGCATATCATATTTCTATGATCCTTAGTTATTACACTAGTATATATAGGAGAAGATCACTCTTGTTTTAGAATCTTCGACCACCATAGAACATTTTTGCATATTTTCGAGTTTCATTGTACAGTATGAGCTACTAAACCTCCTAAGTTAAGGTTAGGATCTCTGCTGAGTTTTATGGATCAATAAAGCACTATTGTTCTATTTTAATTCGTATTTGATTCTCTCCTAAGGTGTATATTCGTTCTTCAACCTTATGAATGAGTCGAACAGTCATAAGTTATCTCTATTCTACATGGGTTCAGCGAGCATATTTCATCAGATATCAATGAACCACTAGCTTGAAGATACATCTCTTAGACGGCTAATTCACGACTTCGTTGGGGACTTCTCGAGATATCAGTTCAGTAGAGGTATGGGGAGATTAGGGTTTTTGTGGTAAGGGCTAGAACCAAGGCGCAGCATTCTCTGATCTGGAAGATGACCTTGTTTGTGGCATTTTGAGTAGGATCACCAAGGGAATGAACTGCAGAAGCTTCACCCTCATTCAGCGCATTAAACCTGATGTTCAGCCTAGAGGAAGATTGGTAGCCTCTCAACCACCGTTGATCACATATAGCCTGCTATAGAAGAAATCATTCACAGTTGAAGTAGACAGTAAGAAAGTATTGATCCAGAAGAACAAAGCATATCCGAAGCCTTATCATTAGATTCACAATTACTAAGTAACATTATCTTTATTTTGCTTTTATGCGTTTAAACAACTACACAACTTTTCTATCCGCCTAACTAAGATTCATAAGATAACCACTGTTTGATTCAAGCCGACAATCCTCGTGGGATCGACCCTAACTCACCTCAGGTATTACTTGGACGACCCAGTGCACTTGCTAGTTCAGTTGTGCGAAGTTAAATTCCGCACACCAGGGTCCCAACAAAACCGCTCCACAACCCTTTCCAACGGGTTCAAGACCAAAATAGTTCAAAATCAAGCTGGTTCCAACAATTCAGAAAATTGATTCAAAATCAAATCATTTTCTACAAATTAAACTCAATTTTAAAGCTTTAAAGAATCAATTCAGCAGCCACCAGTTTAACAAAATAAAGCAATCAATAATTAAATCAAACAACAATCACATTCATCGGAAACAGCCAAACAATACATAAGACTTATACAATCACTGAAGTGTATTTCTCACATCAGTATCCATTTATAACAATTCCAAATTATAAAATTGAGTTTTTAGAAAAAGCTCCTACCTTGACAAATCGAAACCATAACCTAAACGCGCCAACGGAATCTTTTCTATCAACCCGAAATTAGCGGCAACCACAACCTCAGTAACGTAAAAGCGACATGTAACCACTAGAACTCGACCCTATGTTACCAAACCTCAGATTCATTAACCAAACACAACATAATACTAACGCGAGGGTTTTCAAAACATAATTACTTACTGAAATAATAAAACGAAGCAGCCACGACTCCAACTTGACCCGACAATAGCTCCGTCAATAACCTCAAGCAACAGCGGCGATGAAAAACCCCGATGACCCTGACTACACAACCATGCCATGACAATAAAAACCTAGGAATTTAAAAGAACAAAAAACCAAATACAAAACCCTTATTGGTGGTGGATTTCAGCAGCGGCAGTGGCGTTTCCCGGTGGCAGAGGCTTGGCGGCGCATTTCCAGCAGAGGCGACGGAGCACCTGACGGCGGCTGGACGCGGTGGCAATGGCAGAGGCAGAGCCGGCTTCTCCTCTCCATCGCGTTCTGGTCCTCTGGTGATTATGTGCACGACGACGGTGTGCAGGGCAATGGGAACGACCTCCATCTACAGCAGCGGCAGTGATTGGCGCGATGGCAATGACAGGACGCAGCTCCTCCAGCTCGCGTCTTCGGCAGTAGCAACTTTCCCTCACGTGGTTATCTCCCTCGGTCCTGGTCCTCCCATGCTATAGTGGCGGCGAGGCATGATGCTGTGGCAACGCGGCTTCTCTTCCTCTCCCTCTCTCGGATCTCCTGTCTTTCTCACTATTCGTAATGACGGCACAGTGGCAGTGACAGTGACGACCACTAGTGTCGTCCTTCCTCTCCCATCTCCTTTCTTCTCTTTCTTTCTTTTTTCCATCTGCTCCTCCCTCCCCTCTAACCATGTGTGTGTGTGTGTTAAATGAGGAAGAGTGTGAGTGGAAAAATTAAGGTTGGGGTTTAATTTAGGGGGAAAAGTAGAAATTAGGTATTTTATGACTAATGTAGGTAATTTGGTAAAATTGGAGGGTAGAGTACTAAATTGAAAACCTAATTTAACCAAATAATAATTATATATGAAAATAATGTTTATTCATCAACTTTCAAATTATTTCTAAATAAATATTCTAATTTAAAATATAAGATAATATAATTAATTTTTTTATTTTTAAAATTAGAGTATTAAATTCTAGAATCTCAGTTATTTAAATTAAATCATATAAAATTCTCGTTATTTCTGAATTTCTAATACTTTAACTTGTAAATAGAAAGATACTCAATAATTATAAAGTCTGGATGGAAACCTTAATTTATTTCAAATTCAATTAATCAAAACTACCTTTAATTATCTTCAATAAAATAATTTGTGAAATTAAAACTGTAAATAAAAATATGTTTTGAAATTAGTTCATAATAAGACCTTTCAAAAGTTTTGGGTCTTACAAGAATGATCGAGACCAGGCATCTCATGATAATCCCAAGCAAAACAGTCTTTAAATTCATGGAAAAGATTGAGTTAGTCAGTTTGACATGGTTCCACAAGGTTCTTACATATGTAAGTGATTCGAAACATTATCAACAGATCCCAAATTAATTTCTTCCAAAGGATCTTGTGACACAAAACCTTTTGTAACTTCATCATCTTTTGCCGAATATTTTTCGAAACCCAAAGGTTCCAAATTATAGATGCAATCAAAAGATAAATCAATAGATTCATTGGAACTGAAATCTACTTTATTATCAACCAATTCAATAACTGAGTTGTTTTCAATAGAATGTACTTCTGCTATATCGACAACAGTTTGATTGATAACATTACTAAAACTAGGAAAGCAAAAAGAACTTAAACTATGACTAAATTTGATTGGAGTAATCGAATCTGTAATACAAACTAGAAAAGATGAAACTACATTCCTAGATGATTCAACCTCATCAGAAGAATCATTTTTATTTTCAACAAAAGAAAAACTACTTAAAGATTTTCTTAAGGTTATTAGATAATTCGAGACGTCTTGTTCGTCAGCCATGTAAGGACGTCTTCAAATCACCTTTTACGCTGTGCAATTCTAACCAGTAGGAGGAGCATCAAGTTGTGGACGTCAAAGCTTTACATTGAAATCCTCTGAAGTCAAAAAGCTTCCTTCACAATTGATGGAATTAAGTACCCTGTCAACATTCAAAGGCTTCAACTTAGGACTATATACCCTGAAATCGACATGCAATTGTTCGACATAAAGATTCGAATTAGCCTTGACCACTTCAGGTTTACCTTCGTCTGTCCATAAAAGGATACTTTGATGCACAATAGATGGTACAGCCCCAACTCCATGGATCCAGTAACGTGTCAACAAGGTTATAGCTAGCCTTCGATGACACCACCATGAAGATAGTGTTTCGATCAGAGGACCCAACTTTCACTCCAATGGTTACTAATCCTCTCGATGGAGTAGAAACTCCACTATAATCAGTAATAGAAATATTAGTCAGAGTTAAATCATCATGATGCTTTCCCACTTTCATCAGCATCCTCTCCAGCAACAAACTAATTGCCATACCTCCATCGACCAAGACCTTGTTAACTTTAATTCCACTCATCACAGCGATGGCATGCAAAGGACGGAGATGAGATTTTTGCTTTCTAGAAGATCTCTGAAAGTAACCTGGCTGATCCCTATATAGAATTAACGAGAAAACCTCCTCATCATCTACATCATAATCCTCATTAGGGTTCCCCTCGTACTCTCCGAAGTACTCAGTCGAAATTATCGAAATAGTACTCACCATTTCGTCATTACCCTCTTCGAAGTACTCTTCATCCAGATCAGCCTCTTTCTCCTTAGCAGCTTCTTGAGCGATTACTACAACCTTGCCTTTGTCAAGTTTAGCAGGGAATGAGATTTCCTTCAAAAATTTCTCCCCATTAGCAGGAAATACTACCCTCGAATGCACAAAAGGGGTTGCTCCCTTGACTTTGTCACCTTGAGACACCTTTGGTAAATGGCGCCCATTTCTTCTTCTTCCCCTTTGATTCCCTATGGCTCAGCCACGGAAATAAGGGTGATGACCTCGACGGGGTCCACCATGGCCCTAATATGGATTGTGCCTATACTGAGCATTTTTGTTGTGAAATTTCTGACAATTTTGAATCTACTGCACTCTCAGGGCTTGTAAACGACTTAAAGACATAGTAGCATTTCATTCAGGGCCTATAGAACTTTGCCCTTCTTCTCTTCGAATTGGATGCTTCTGTCGAGCTTTCTCCTTTTTATGAGCCAATTCCTTTTTCATTCTCTCTTTCTCAAAGATTGCTACAGCTTCAGCATTGAAAACTGCATTACATCAAGGACACATAGATATGTCTCGATCCTTCAGTTTTTGCTGCATCAAGAATTCTAGCAATCCATTTCCTACACCAGGGAAGACTGATCGAACATTAGATTCAAAGTCTCCCAAAGCCATATTAAAGTCATATCACATCCCAACCATTTTCACACCGAAATATGGTTCAACAAAACTGGCTCCACTATTAAAGGGATCAGAATCAACCTTCATTTCTTTCTTTATATTATCAAATTTCAACTGACCTTCTATGATCACCTCTTGTATCAGGTCTCTGAAACGGACACAATTGTTAGTCGAATGGCTAGTTGCTTGATGAAACTTACAATAAGGTTTTCGTTTTAAATCTTTACCGAAAGCAAGATTCTACCTTCAGGTAAAACTAATTGTTTATCTCTAAGCAACACATCAAATATTTGATCCAATTTTGAAATACCAAAATTGTATTTCTTTCCACTCTTATGTTTTTAATCACTCGATTTATCACTCCTCGAGATTTTCCTGAGTAAAAACAAATATAAGGTGGTCCTTTTTTAAGTTCAGCCAAATTGACTTCTGTTTCTAAATCGGATTCTTCACCTGCAGAATCCATTGCTACATAAGAAACTTTTTCTTTTTGGGAAAAAGATTTACCTTTCAAATTTATCTCGTCACTCTTATACTTTTCTTTTTCTTTCTTAAGAATTTCAACCTGACGTACTCTTTCACCCAGATGTGCCAAATCAGGTACATGAACATTAAGCAACTTCCGACGCATATAAAATCCTAGCCACAATTGCTATTTTCACTACTTCACTTTCAGGAAGAGACACATAGCATCAACTTCTAGTGTTTTTGAAACGGATCATATAATCATCAATAGTTTCACTATCTTCTCATTTCAATGCCACTAAGTCAGTAACTGCCACATTCATTTCTCTCCGATAAAATTGGGCATGAAAAGCATTTTCTAACTGTGCCCATGTTGTTATCAAATTTGGTCTAAGATTCGAAAACCAAGTAAATGCATTATTTTTAAACGAAGAAGAAAAAAACTTCATTTTCAAATTTTCATCATTAGCCAAGTTTCCAATCTCGACCAAATATCGAGCAACATGTTCAGTAGTTGATTCCAAAACTCCTCCAGTAAACTTTGTGATTTTTTTAGGATTTTTCATTCCTCTTGACACTTCATCCATTTGAACAGTAGGAGGAAAAGCTGACACAAAATGGGATCGATTCATAAATCTTACATTGAACCCAACCCTATTGAGAACATCTTCCACAATTCTCGAAACCTGATAACGTTCACCGACTTGATTAACACGTAATTGAGCCAGTACATCATCGCAATTTGGCTACGAGGAATAAACTGAGGATTTTCCCTGCCCCTAAGAGCAACATTTTTATTTTGAAACAAATTTTCAAAACCCTCATAATTTCCTCCTACATTTTGCCTTTCACCTTCATCATATATAATCGACAATTTGAGTGATTTGCTCTACTTGTCTTGCAAGACGATCAAACTTTGTTTCATGATCTGCCATCATGGGATTCACAATTATTGTCATTTGTTGGGTCAACAAATTAACCAAATCATGATGACTTTCTTATACATGTTGTCGAAATGCTGCCACTGAATTAGAAGCATTCGATGTAGAACACACATTGAAATCTCAAGAATACTCAGGATATTGTTGTGGCATTTGAACATTATTCACTCCACCCGCACCTCCAAATCGAACCGGATGGGCAAAGCCACTTATTGGTGGCGTATATCCTGGAAGAAGGCCATAAGGAGGCCAGCCAGCAGTTACTTGGGGTTGCGTTGGTATTGGATTACCACCTGGGTGAGTATTATGCCCACTATTTTCTGTCTGAACATTGGTAACCACCACACTTTCACTTACTACCACACCTTCCGAACGTGAAGTACGTCCGAAGATTGTGCAACTACTGGTGCACTATCATTTATGGATGAACCATCATTAGCATTCGAAACCTCATCTGCCACGTGTACAATCTTTTCACTTCTCAATTGCATACACTATGACCACATAAAAATCATTTGACACACTTAATTTTAAAACTATCTCATCGGGCTTACCAATTTGTTTTGTCGATTTTTAGCAAATCGAAAGTGGTTCGATATCTAATGGTCTGGGAGCAGAACCTACTCCTTTTTACGAGTACCTATTTTTTAAAGTGCATCAAAGACCTTTCGATCGAACAAAAACTTAAGAAAATCTGAAAACAGTAAATAAGACTTTGTAAATTGACTGAAATTAAAATGATTTGCATTGAAATTAAAAAAAGCATTAAAATGCCTTCGATTAGACCAAAGGACTTTTGAAACTGAAATAAAAGTACTGAAACATAAAATTGAACAAGGAAAACAAATCTTGCTTGAAAGATTAATTTGCAAGGAAAGTAAAGTTTGTAGAAAATTTAAATGAAAAGTAAAAATAAGTGGAAGGAACCCTACAGAAAATTGACTCGAAGCAAACTCAAAAATTCGCTAGGATGTGAGTGTGCGTGTGTAATTTCTGAAGCAAAGTTCCAATCCCTGTGCCTTTGAGTCTTCTTCTATTTATAAAAGTTTTCAACCAATCACATTGAAGTGTAACTCCCACGTTCATTAATCCAAAGGTAATCGTTCCTGCTTCTTTTGCTGAACAAAAGGTAACGTTCAAAAGCAACCCTCAAACCTTGGGACCTTCGATTTGGCCCATCGATCAGCTTGTTGACTGGTCATGACAAAGTCTTGCTCGATCTTCCTTGCCTAAGGGCTCTCTTTTGATGTTGACTTTTCTTCGAAGACATACGCTTACTGACTCTTCGAATGCTCCCTTTTTCGAAACAAATTATTTTCGACTAACAGTTATCAACTTCATGTGCTGTTAACTGCACCTAAATTTTCACCTTAAAATAATTGTATAGCTGACCCAACATGAGTCATATCAAGAGGTATAGCTATAACGATGCAGGTTAAGTTGCATTAGTGTAGCTTGTTTACTTTCATTCATAATAGTGATAAATACCTCACATTGTCTTTTGTTTAATTGCATATAATCACACTTTCTGTATTAATATTAAATACAATTCACTCTTTTTTCTCTTTGTATCATTCTTTTTTTTATCTTTCTTAGCACACAAGAAACTGGGCATTACCAAGCTCAGTTCATGATTCTTCATCACTTTTTTTATTAAGTTCACATGGTATTAAAGCCTTTTAATGATCTATGACTATCACACTTCCTTCTATGAATTTTAAAATTCTTTTAGCTCCAATCTTAAATAAATTCAACAACAAAAACTTTGTAACTTAACAACAACATGTTTTTTTGGCTATTAAAAGGTCAGAATTTTAAAAATCATATACAAAAAGATAAAATACTTCGTCAATTTGATTTTAATGCAGCTAAAACAAGCTACACTACTAATACAGATTAGCCTTTATCCTTATAGCTATAGCTCTCAATACAAATCGACAATGCAAGAAAATTCTTGTCACACATTTTTAAGTATATTTTTAGAGCAAAATGGTATTAATCATAGACTTTTCTACCTTCATGTTAATGTTGCAAGTATGAAAGTAATATATGAAATTAGTCCCACATTAAAAAAAAAGCAAAAAAGAGTGAGAAGTTTATAAGATGAAAAATCCATTAACTTACTACCTTAATTTTTTATTAATAATAACTTTAAAATGTATAACCTTAAAACACATGTTAATTAAATCATCTTCTTAAATTATATATTACTCTTATTGTATAGTATTTTATGTATAAAAATTAAAAAATTATATATATATATATATATATATATATATATATAATGTTTCATATATTTTAAATATATATTTTAAATTTTAATTTCAATTTTATAACTGATTTTTAATTTTAGACAATAAGAATAAATTTTCTCTAAAAATTACTTGACTAACCAGTAACCAGTTACACTGTCTCCAAAACATACGCATTGCCCCATAATTAATTACAACAAAACAAACAAAAAACTATAAAAAGATCATCACAACTCATGGATGTTCTCAATAATAACAGAACTTTATAAAACTATAAAAACACCAAGAGTAAATTAATTATTAACTATAACAATCAAGCATGCCGATCATTGAAGTACCTGTTGTGATTGTAGGTGCAGGACCTGCTGGAATAGCAACCGCAGGGTGCCTCAACAAACTCAGAATCTCTAACATTGTTCTTGAAAGAGATGATTGTCCTGCTTCTCTTTGGAGAAAAAGAGCCTATGATCGTTTGAAACTCCACTTAGGAAAAGACTTTTGTAGCCTTCCACATTATCCTTTTCCTTCTGACTTTCCCAAATTTGTCCCTAGGGTTGATTTCTTGCGCTACATTGACTCTTATGTCGCGCATTTTGGCATTGCCATCAACTACAACTGCTCTGTTGACTCTGCTTTCATTGACCAAAGCAGTGGAAAGTGGAGGCTCCTTGTTACCAACAACTCTTCTGGTGCCGACGAGATCTATGAGGCGGAGTTTCTAGTGGTTGCGAGCGGAGAGAATAGTGAAGAGTACATCCCAAATATTCAAGGGCTTGAGAGCTATCAAGGAGAGTCCATGCATTGTAGCAAGTATTTGAATGGGAGAGAAATGTACAAGAAGAATGTTTTAGTTGTTGGATGTGGCAATTCTGGCATGGAAATTGCTTATGATCTTTCAAATTGGGGTGCATATACCTCTATTGTCATCAGAAGTCAGGTAAATTATTTTTTTGTCGATAGATATATAACTATTTATATGTCTAGTTCTCTAAAAAAGATAGTTTTATAATTCTTGCAAATAGAGTGTTAATAAATCAACTCAAAATATACATGAGCTACTTAATTTTGTAAATTCTTGTACTTGTAATCAAATTACATGCATTGCATCTGTTCTAATATATGAACCCTATATAGTTCAAAATAACCAACAAAATTTAATAATGTGTGTATGCTATTCATTCAGGTGCATTATTTTACTAAGGAAATGGTGTATGCGGGTATGTTGATGCTGAAACACTTCATGGTAGAGAAAGTGGACAAGATGATGGTTCTTATGAGCAAATTGAAGTATGGGAATATGTTTAAGTATGGTTTGACGAGGCCACAGGAGGGACCTTTTGCACTCAAAATTAAAGGTGGTACTACTCCTACCATTGATGTTGGTTGTATAGAAAAGATTAAGAAGGGAAAAGTGAAGGTAATAAATAAATATATACTTGTTTAATGCTAAATAATCAATTTTTTAACATCAGTCAATTTTTTAAAATTATTTTATTTATCTAAAATTTTAGTTTTCAAATTATAAATATTTAATCTTAAATATTAAGTTATAATCTAAACATTAAAGTCGATTAATGCTGTTTAAGTAAAAGTTAATTTTTTATACTTTTAATTAACTAATTATAATTTATAAATTGATTTGTTAATTAACAATATTAGTTATCCTTGTCTTAAATTAAATTTAGGTTTATCCTGGTATTTCAAGTATAAAAGAAGGTAAGGTCGTTAAATTTGTTGATGGACAACATGCTCATTTCGATGCAATCATCTTTGCTACTGGATACAAAACCAATGTGCTGAAGTGGCTTAAGGTGCGTATATTTGTATTTTTATTTCGAAAACAATATAGTATTTCCTAAAGAAACAAATATATTCAATGGATAGTGGGTATAGTAGTCTCAAATTCAATTTTAAATTACCAAAATATTTTACAAAAAATATAATAAAATAAACTAGAATTTATCTTATTTAATATTTATTAATAATAAATTTTGACTTTATTTTTTGTCTTTCTAACATTACTGTTTGTATTAATGTATTTAATAAATATATTTGTGTAATTAATTGTGTTATATTTTTGGCCGTTCAGGATTACAAGAATCTATTCAATGAGAATGGAATGCCAAAACCAAGTTATCCAAATCATTGGAAAGGAGAACATGGAATTTACAGTGCTGGATTTTCAAAAAGAGGATTAGAAGGCATCTCATTTGATGCGATGAAAATAGCAAATGATATCAACTTCACTTTGACTTCAAGGGTCAATCAAATTACATCTTAGTGCTATTTTACAGTGATACATGCAATTTGATCGATTGATTGAAATAAGTTTAAAACTCAGATGCAGTCGACTTCATGTGAACTTAATAGCTGAGAGCAGTCAAATGATTTAATTGATTTGACTAAATTTTCATCTAACGATTCTTAGTTATTGTTTTGTCGATTTTTAGCAAATCAAAAGTGGTTCGATATCTAATGATCTGCGAGCGAAACCTACTCCTCTTTGCGAGTACCAATTTTTCAAAGTGCATCAAAGACCTTTTGATTTGACAAAAACTTAAGGAAATCTGAAAACAGTAAATAAAACTTTGAAAATAAATTGACTAAATTTAAAATAATTTGCATTGAAATTAAATAAAGCAATAAAATTCCTTCGATTAGATTAAAGGACTTTTAAAAATGAAATTAAAGTACTGAAACATAAACTTGAACAAGGAAAATAAATGTTGCTTGAAAGATAAATTTGCAAGGAAAGTAAAGTTTGCAGAAAATGTAAATGAAAAGTAAAAACAAGTGGAAGGAACCCTACAGAAAATTGACTCGAAGTAGGCTCAGAAATTCGCTGGGATGTGAGTGTTCGTGAGTAATTTCTAAAACAAAGTTCCAACCTCTGTGCCTTCGAGTATTGTCCTATTTATAAAAGTCTTCAACCAATCAAATTGAAGTGTAACTCCCATGTTCATAAATCTAAAGGTAATCGTTCCCGCTTCTTTTGCTGGACAAAAGGCAACGTTCAAATGCAACCCTCAAACCTTGGGACTTTCGATTCGGCCCATCGATCAGCTTGTTGACTGGTCATGACTAAGTCTTGCTCGATCTTCCTTGCCAAAGGGCTCTCTTTCAATGTTGACTTTTCTTCGAAGACATACGCTTACCTTTGAATGCTCCCTTTTTTGAAACAAATTTTTTCGACTAACAAATTGCCCCCTAGGGTTAATGTGTTATTTCCGATATCATCTTAGAATAATAACACTTAATACTAAAATGCTCTTATTATATCATCATAAGGCATTAATCAATTATAAATGAAATTCACTTCCCGTCATTTACTCGCACCTATCCGACACGTTTCCCAGTATTCTTAATTTCTCTCTCATCTACTTCGCATTCTCTAGGAAGTTACCCAATTTCAAATTTTGAACTTCCTCATACGAAACGATAAAACACCTTTTTTGATACATGCTTCAAATGTTCGTGATATGAAGAGTTCAAGCGTTATTTAGAAGATGTTAGTTTCTATTTTTAGAATGTTTTAATTTAATTTGATATATTTTGATTTTGTTTATTTAATTACTAGATTGAGCTTTATTTTTATGGGCTTTAGGTTTTCTTTGTTTTAACTAATAAGAGGTTATAAATACCTCCTTACCTATTGTAGTCATAATACGAATGATTTAGAGGTTTGAAAACTGCTTTTTTGGTTTCGTGATGAAACCATGGTGTGGACAACTGAGGTTGAGGAGTTCCTCTCTTGTTGCATCGGGAATTGAGTAGAACGTTGAGGAGTCCCTTCGATTCAATTCTCAAATTATGGCGTTGACAAGTTAGATTGAAGAGTCCCTTTCTTGTTGCGTCAAGAAATTGGATAGAAAGTAGAGTGATTCTCTTTCTATTCAATCTCAATCTATTCTTTTTGTTTCTATTCAATTTCGATGTATCTTTTTTATTCAGTTTGAAACTTTATCTAATTGTTTTTCTTTTATTTTTTTTATCATTTGGTATCAATTATAAAGAAATAAAAGGATAAACAAGACAAGAATTGAAATTGAATAGAAAAGATAAATTGTAATTGAAATAAAAACAAAAAAGATAGGTTGAAATTGAATAGAAAGAGAATCACTCTACTTTCTATCCAATTTCTTGACGCAACAAGAAAGAGACTCTTCCATCTAACTTGTCAACACCATAGTTCAGGAATTGAATCGAAAGGACTCCTCAACCTTCTACTCAATTCCCCAATACAACAAGAGAGGGACTCCTCAACCTCAATTGTCTACACTATGCTTTCACCACGAAACCAAAAAAGGGGTTTTCAAACATCTAAATCATTCTGTATTACGACTACAATAGCTAAGGAGGTATTTATAACCTCTTATTAGTTAAAACAAAGAAAACCTAAAGCCCATAAGCATAAGGCCCAATCTAGTAATTAAATAAACAAAATCAAAATTTATCAAACTAAATTAAAACATTCTAAAATTGTAAACTAATATCTTCTAAATAATGCTTGAACTCTTCGTATCACGAACATTTGAAGCACGTATCATGAACAAGTCAAGGCATACTCTGCCCTGGATAGTGAAAGGGTTCAACTCTATTCTGAACTTCAAGAACTTTTATCACCTTTCCTTCCATCAATCACTTGAAAATGTCCTTCCCAATTATGGGACCATTTGCAAAGAAATTTTGATTTCTTTTCAATTGGCAATATAACTTTAACACCAGATCTCCTATACTAAAAGACTTCTCTTTTATTCGACGATTATAATTTCGAGCAATGTTATCCCTCTGACGAACCATATTCTCGAGTGCTAGAATACGTTCTTGACTAAATCATTCAGTTCATCATACATTGCGTTCCAATAATCTTTGATTGGCAAATCATCTTGCCTCAATATCCTTATCATATTAAGATTAATTTTTAATGGCAAAATTGCATCATGACCATATACAAACTTATAAGGAGAAGTACCTGTTGATCCTCTTGATGAATTTTGATAAGCCCATAATACCTGACTCAATGTTTCATGCCAAATTCGAGGTTAACGACCAATTTGCTTCTTAATCAAATTGATCAATATTTTATTTGCTGTCCCGACTTGCCTATTAGCTTTTGCATAATATGGAGTTCAAGTAACCATATTAATATTTCTCAAAGCTGCAAAATTCTTAATACATTGACCAGTAAAGATAGTTCCCTGATCGGTGCTTAGAGTTTAAGGAATCCCAAATCGATGAATTATATACTCATCAATAAAGTCTATAATTTCATTTTGCCCAGCCTCCACTAAAGGACCAGCTTCAACCAACTTTGTGAAATAATCAATTGCCTCTAAAATGAACTTATGATTCCTCGACGAAGGTGGGTGTATTACTCCAATTAGATCTAAAGCCTAAACTCGGAAAGGCCATGGCTTAATAATCGAATGTAATTTAGAAGCTAGGATCTGTTATATCACTCCATGTCATTGACATTCTTGACATGCTCTCGCATAATCGATGTAGTCTTTAATCATAGACGGCCAATAAACATTATTTCTTTGAAATACCCACTTCATTTTCATTCCAACCTGATGGGCACAATATATACCTCTATGAACCTCTTCCAAAGCGATATCTTTAGCTGATTAGCTTAAACATCTAGAAAAACTTTCATCAATGCCTTTCCTATACAACTCATCAGTCATTAATACAAAATTCATTGTTTTCAACTTTACTTTCTTATCAACTCAAATACTAGGATCTTTTAGATATTCCGCAATCGGTTTTCTAGCGTTTCAGAGAATACTTTGTATCTCGATGCACTTTGGGCCAACTCATTAGCAATTTAATTCTGAATTCTTGGTATATGAACCAGTGAGACTCTCCAAAAAGACATGAGCAATGCCCAGGCTATTGATAGATATTTTGTAACTTCTTATTATTGTATTTAAATTCTTTTGATAACTGCTTTAAAACTAATTGGAAATCTCCAAGTATTTGAATATCTGAAGCCTTTTTACCAACCAAAATTTTGAGACCCAATACTAAAGCCTCATAATCAGCCATGTTATTTGAACAAGGATATTTCAATTGGAAGAGAAACTTCAATGGAATACCTTCCAATGAGATAATTAAAATTTTTACTCCAGCACCTTCCGTATGCTTCGAGCCCTCGAAATATAACTTCCAACAATCAACTAGCACATCGATCATATTTGGCCTCTAGTAATTGGGATTATTTGAATGTTCCACCAAAAAATCCGTAATGAGCTCACCTTTCACAGACCTAGCCGGAATATATTGTAAATCAAATTCTGTCAAAGCCAACATCTATTTTTCTAATCGGCCTCTTAGCATAGGATAGGGTAACATGTATTTAACTAAGTCAGTTTGTACAATCACATTCACGATTTTCGTAACCATATAGCACTTTAATTTCGTGCAAGCATAATACAGAGATAAACACAACTTTTCATTGGGTGAATACCTCATTTCGATATCAGTTAACACCACATTAAGGTAATAAATAGCTAGTTCATGTCCTCCTCATCATCTTGAGCCAACATACATCCAATAGTATTAATTGATGCTGCAATATATAATTTCAAAGGTTCACAAGGACGAATAGTCGCCATTACTGGTGCCTTGGACAAATAAGCTTTACTTGACACGAAAGCCTCCTGGTGCTCCTCTGTCCATATAAACTGTCTTTCATCTTTAAGTTTTACTAGGGGGTGTAAAAATTCAATTTCAACGTGAAAGGTTTTATATAAACCTTCTAAGATAATTAACCTTTCCAAGAAAAGATTGCACTTCCTTTTTTGACTTAGGACGAGGTAACACTAGGATTGTGTTAGCATTATTTTTATCAATAGCAATTCCCTTCTTGTGAACTACAAACCCTAAAAAGTTTTTTGCAGACATACCAAATGCACATTTCAAAGGATTCATTTTTAATCCTTTTTTTCGCATTGTTTCAAACGCTGGCCTCAAATGATCAAAATGTTGATTTATGGAACTTGACTTAACCATGACATCATCGATATTAACCTCCATAGATTTTCCAATAAACTCATGGAAAATAGTATTCATGGCATGTTGATATGTCGCACCGGTATTCTTTAGACCGAATGGCATAACCACCCATTCATATGTCCCGAATGCTCCAGGGCATCGAAAAGCAGTTTTGGACACATCATCCTTTGCAATGAAAATTTGGTTAGATCCTAAGTAACCGTCCAGAAAACTCAGGATTTCATTACCCGTGGCAGAATTGATTAACATATCTGCTACGGGTATAAAATATTCATCGTTCGGAGTAGTATTGTTCAAATCTCAAAAATCAATATATACTCTCAATTTTCCATTCTTCTTCATTACTAGAACAATGTTCGAGATCCATTCCACGTAACGTGCAGTTCAAATAAACTTTTCTTTAATCAAATGCTCGATTTCTTCTTTAATCTTTTGATTAATTTCAGGAGCAAATCGTCGAGGCAATTGCTTTACTTGTCAAGCAAATAGTTTTAGTGCTAATCGATGTTCCACAAGAAAACGATTGAGACCAGGCATCTCATGATAATCCCAAGCAAAACAGTCTTTAAATTCGTGTAAAAGATTGAGTAAGTGAGTTCGACATGGTTCCACAAGGTTCTTCTTACATATGTAAGTGATTCGAACATTGTCAACAGATCCCAAATTAACTTCTTCCAAAGGATCTTGTGACTCAAAATCTTTTGTAACTTCATCATCTTTTGCTAAATATTTTTTGAAACCCAAAGGTTCCAAATCATAGATGCAATCAAAAGATAAATCAACAGATTCATTGGAACTGAAATGTACTTTATTATCAACCAATTCAACAACTGAGTTATTTTCAATACAATGTACTTCTGCTATATCGATAGCAGTTTGATTGATAACATTACTAAAACTAGGAAAGCAAAAGGAACTTGAACCATGACTAAATTTGATTGGAGTAATCAAATCTGTAATACAAACTGGAAAAGATGAAACTACATTCTTAGATGATTCAACCTCCTCAGAAGAATCTTTTTTATTTTCAACAAAAGAAAAACTACTTAAATAATTTCTTAAAGTTACCAGATAATTCGAGATGTCTTGTTCGTCAGCCATTTAAGGACGTCTTCAAATCACCTCTTACACTGAGAAATTCTAACCAGTAGGAGGAGCATCAAGTTCTGGACGTCGAAGCTTTACATTCAAACACTCTGAAGTTAAAAAGCAGCCTTCACAATTGAAGGAATTAAGTATCCTATCAACATTCAAAGGCTTCAACTTAGGACTATATACCCTGAAATTGACATGCAATTGTTCGACATAAAGATTCAAATAAGCCTTGACCACTTCATGTTTCCTTTCGTCTGTCTATGAAAGGATACTTTTATGTACATTAGATGGTACAGCCCTAACTCCATGGATCCAGTTACACCCCAACAAGGCATTATAGCTAGCCTTCGATGACACCACCACGAAGACAATGTTTCGATCAGAGGACTCAACTTTCACTCCAACGATTACCAGTCCTTTCGCAGGAGTAGAAATTCCACTATAATCAGTCACAGAGATATTAGTCAGAATTAAATCATCAGGATGCTTTCCTACTTTCATCAACATCCTCTCCGGCAATAAATTAATTGTCGCTCCTCCATCGACCAAGACCTTGTTATCTTTAATTCCACTCATCACAAGGGTGACATGCAAAAAAACAGAGATCAGATTTTTGCTTTTCAGAAGGTCTCTAGAAGTAACATGGCTCATCCCTATATCGAATAAATGAAAAAGTCTCCTCATTATCCACATTATAATCCTCATTAGGGTTCCCCTCATAATCTCCCAAGTACTTAGTCGAAATAGTACTCACCTTTTCGTCATCACCCTCTTCGAAGTACTCTTCGTCCAGATCAGGCTTTTTCTCCGTAGCAGCTTCTTGAGCGATTACCACAGCCTTGCATTTGTCAAGTTTAGAAGGGGATGGAATTTCCTTCGAATATGTCTCCCCATCAACAAGAAATACTACCCTCGAATGCACAGAAGGGGTTGCCCCCTTGACTTTGTCACCTTGAGACACCTTTGGTAACTGGCGCCCATTTCTTCTACTTCCCTTTGATTCCTTCTGGCTCGGCAACAGAAATAAGGGTGATGACCTCGAGGGGGTCCACGATGGCCCCACTTTGGATTGCGCCTATACTGAGCATTCCTGTTGTGAAATTTCTGATAATTTCAAATCCACTGCACTCCCAGGGCTTGTAAACGACTCAAAGACGCAGCAACATTTCTTTGAGCGCCTCCAGACCTTTGCCCTTCTAATATTCGAATTAGATGCTTCTGTCGAGCTTGCTCCTCTTTATGAGCCAATTCCTTTTTCATTCTCTCCTTCTCAAAAATTGCTGTAGCTTCAGCATCGAAAACTGCATTACATTGAGGACACAGAGATACATCCCGATCCTTCCATTTTTGCTGCATCAAGAATTCTAGCAATCCATCTTCTACACCAGGGTAGACTGATCGAACATTAGATTGGACGTCTCCTAAATCCATATCAAAGTCATATGACATCCCAACTATATTCACGTCGAAATATGGTTTAGCAAAACTGGCTCCACTATCAAAGGGATCAGACTCAACTTTCATTTCTTTCTTTGCATTATCAAATTTCAACTGACCCTCCATGATCGCCTCTTGTATCAGGTCTCTGAAATGGATACAATTGATAGTCGAATGGCTAGTTGCTTGATGAAACTTACAACAAGGTTTCCCTTTTAAATCTTTTACCAAAAGCAAGATTCTACCTTCAGATAAAATTAATTATTTATCTCTAAGCAACACATCCAATATTTGATCCGATTTTGAAATATAAAAACTGTATTTCTTTCCACTCTTATATTTTTAATTACTCAATTTATCACTGGTGGACGAAATTGTGATCATCAATATTGGCTCTTTGGCATATACACAAAAATTATTGTGTCTCTTGGTTAAATTCACAACTCCGTTCAACTAACCAGCAAGTGTACTGGGTCGTCCAAGTAATAAACCTTACGTGAGTAAGGGTCGAATCCACAGAGATTGTTGGTATGAAGCAAGCTATGGTCACCTTGCAAATCTCAGTTAGGGAGATTAAAGGGTAATTGTGATTATTGGAATGAATAAATAAAAGGGAATAATAAAAAGGGATAGAATACTTATGCAGATTCATTGGTTGGAATTTCAGATAAGCGGATGGAGATGCTGTAGAGCCCAGGGACGCCTGCTCTCCTACTGCTTCTACTCAATCCTTCTTACTCCTTTCCATGGCAAGCTTTGTATAGGGGTTCACCATCAACTGTGGCTACTTTCTTCCTCTCGGGGAAATATCCTATGCGGCTGTCACTCGCACAGCTAACCAGTCTGGAGGCATCACCCATGGCTGATGGCTACATCCCATCCTCGCAGTGAAAACTAATGCTCACGCACTCTGTCACAGTACGGCTAATCACCGGTTGGTTCCCTCCCCTACTGGAATAGAATCCCTCTTTTGCGTCTGTCACTAACGCCCAGCAGGTTACAAGTTTGAAGCACGTCACAATCATTCATTACCGGAATCCTACTCGGAATACCACAGACAAGGTGAGACTTTCCGGATTCCCAGGATCCTACTCGGAATACCACAGACAAGGTGAGACTTTCCGGATCCTCATAAATGCTGCCATCCATCTAGCGTATACCACGAAGATTCTGTTGGGGAATCTAAGAGATACACATTCAAGCTCTGTTGCATGTAGAACGGAAGTGGTTGTCAATCACGCGCGTTCATAAGTGAGAATGATAATGAGGGTAATCTGACTCATCACATTCATCATGTTCTTGGGTACGAATGAATATCTTGGAATAAGAATAAAAGAGATTTGAATAAAAGATAATAGAATTGCATTAATACTTGAGGTACAGCAGAGCTCCACACCCTTAATCTATGGTGTGCAGAAACTCCACCGTTGAAAATACATAAGCAAAGGGTTCAGGCATGGCCGAATGGCCAGCCTCCCTAACGTGATCACAGGATTCAAAATACAATCCAGGATGTCTAATACAATAGATAAATGTCCTATATATACTAGACTAGCTACTAGGGTTTACATGAGTAAGTAATTGATGCATAAATCCACTTCCGGGGCCCACTTGGTGTATGCTTGGGCTGAGCTTGATCATTCCACGAGCTAAGGCATTTCTTGGCGTCAAACTCCAGGTTATGACGTGTTTTGGGCGTTCAACTCCGGATCATGACGTTTTTCTGGCGTTTAACTCCAGACAGCAGCATGAACTTGGCGTTTAACGCCAAGTTACGTCGTCATTCTTCGAATAAAGTATGGACTATTATATATTGCTGGAAAGCCCTGGATGTCTACTTTCCAACGCCGTTGAGAGCGCGCCAATTGGAGTTCTGTAGCTCCAGAAAATTCATTTCGAGTGCAGGGAGGTCAGATTCCAACAGCATCAGCAGTCCTTTTGTCAGCCTTTTTCAGAGTTTTGCTCAAGTCCCTCAATTTCAGCCAGAATTTACCTGAAATCACAGAAAAACACACAAACTCATAGTAAAGTCCAGAAATGTGAATTTAACATAAAAACTAATGAAAACATCCCTGAAAGTAGCTCAAACTTACTAAAAACTATATAAAAACAATGCCAAAAAGCGTATAAATTATCCGCTCATCAATCACTACTTAAGATTTTTCTGAGTAAAGAACAAACATAAGGTGGTCCTTTTTTAAGTTCAGCCAAATCGACTTCTGTTTCTAAATCAGATTCTTCACCTGTAAAATCCATTGCTACAGAAGAAAATTTTTCTTTTCGAGGAAAAGATTTACTTTTCAACTTTCTCTCGTCACTCATATACTTCTCTTTTTCTTTCTTAAGAATTTCAACATGATGTAGTCTTTCAACCAGATGTGCCAAATCAGGTATGTGAACATTAAGCAACTTCC
Organism: Arachis hypogaea; assembly: GCF_003086295.3. Lineage (NCBI taxonomy): Eukaryota > Viridiplantae > Streptophyta > Magnoliopsida > Fabales > Fabaceae > Arachis > Arachis hypogaea. Next base: position 9,388,956 of record NC_092043.1, on the reverse strand, counting down.
GACGCATATAAAATCCTAGCCCCACAATTGCTATTTTCACTATTTCACTTTTAGGAAGAGATACATATCATCAACTTCTAGCATTTTTGAAACGTATCATATAATCATCAATAGTTTCACCATCTTTACGTTTCAAAGCCACTAAGTCAGTAACTGCCACGTTTAGTTCTCCCTGATAAAATTGGGCATGAAAAGTATTTTCTAACTGTGCCCATGTTGTTATCGAATTTGATCTAAGATTCGAAAACCATGTAAATGCATTCCTCATTTACAAAGAAGGAAAAAAATTTATTTTCAAATTTTTGTCATTAGCCAAGTTTCCAATCTCAACCAAATGTTGAGCAACATGTTCAGTAGCTGATTCCCCAACTTCTCCAGCAAACTTTGTGATTATCTTAGAATTTTTTATTTCTCTTGGCACTTCAGCCATTTGAACAGTAGGAGGAAAAGCTGACACAAAATGGGCTCGATTCATGAATCCTATGTTGAACTCAACCCTATTGAGGACATCTTCCACCATTCTCGTGACCTGATAACGTTCACCAACTTGATTAGCACATAATTGAGCTAGTACATCATCAGCATTTCGCCCCACGAGGAATTAACTGAAGATTTTCCTGCACCTAAGAGCATCATTTTCAATTTGAAACAAATTTTCAAAACTCTCATAATTTCCTCTTACATTTTGCCTTTCACCTTCATCATAATTGAAAATTTGAGCGATTCGCTCTACTTGTCTTGCAAGACGATCAAACTTTCTCTTGTGATCTGCTATGATGGAATTCATGATTTTGGTCATTTGTTCGGTCAAAAAATTAACCAAATAATAATGACTTTCTTCTACATGTTGTCAAAATGCTGCCACTAAATTAGAAGCATTTGATGTAAAACCCACATTGAAATCTCGAGAATACTTGGGATATTGTTGTGGCATTTGAACATTATTCACTCCACCCACACCTCCAAATCGAACCAGAGGGGCAAAGCCACTTATTGGTGGCATATAACCTGGAGGAATGCCATAAGGAGGCCAGCCAACTGTTACTTGGGGTTGCGTTGGTATTGGATTACCACGTGGGTGAGTATTATGCCCACTATTTCCTATCTGGACATTGGTAACCACCACACTTTCACTTACTACCACACCTTTCAAACGTGAACTAACGTCCAAAAATTGTGCAACAACTGGTGCATTATCATTTGTGGATGAACCACCATTAGCATTTGAAACCTCATCTGCCATGTGTACACTCCTTCCACCTCTCAATCGCATACACTATGACCACACAAAAATCATTTGACACATTTAATTTTAAAAATGTTCCACTGGGCGTGCCAATTTGTTCTCTTAATTTTTAGCAAATCGAAAGTGGTTTGATATCTAATGGTTTGGGAGCAAAACCTACTCCTCTTTGCAAGTACCAGTTTTTCAAAGTGCATCAAAGACCATTCAATCGGACAAAAACTTAAGAAAATTTGAAAACAGTAAATAAGACTTTGAAAATAAATTGACTGAAATAAAATTATTTGCATTGAAATTAAATAAAGCAATAAAATATTTTCGATTAGATCAAAGGACTTTTAAAACTGAAATTAAAGCACTAAAACATAAAATTGAACAAGGAAAATAAATGTTGCATGAATGATAAATTTGCAAGGGAAGTAAAGTTTGCAAAAAATGTAAATGAAAAGTAAAAACAAGTGAAAAGAACCCTACAGAAAATTGACTCGAAACAGACTCAAAAATTCACTGGGATGTGAGTGTGCGTGAGTAATTTCTGAAGCAAAGTTCCAACCCCTGTGCCTTCGAGTCTTCTTCTATTTATAAAAGTCTTCAACCAATCAAATTGAAGTATAACTCTCACATTCAGTAATCCAAAAGTAACCGTTCCAGCTTCTTTTGTCGGACAAAATGTAACATTCAAAAGAAACCCTCAAATTTTGGGACCTTCGATTTGGTCCGTCGATCAGCTTGTTTACCGGTCATGACAAAGTCTTGCTCGTTCTTCCTTTCCAAAGGATTCTCTTTCGATGTTGCCTTTTCTTTGAAGACATACGCTTACTGACTCTTCGAATGCTCCCCTTTTTGAAACAAATTATTTTCAACTAACAATTATAACTTCATGTGGTGTTAACTGCACCTGAATTTCCACCTTAAAATAATTGTATAGTTAACACAAAATGAGTCATATCGAGAGGTATAGTTATAACGATAAATGTTAAGTTGTATCAGTGTAGCTTGTTTACTCTCATTCATAATGGTGTATAAATACCTCACATTGTCTTTTTATTAACAACAATGTACAATCACACTTTCTATATTACTATCAAATACAATTCACTCTCTTTTCTCTCTGTATCATTCTTTCTTTGTCTTTCTTAGCACACAAGAAACTGGGCATTACCAAGCTCAGTTCATGACTCTTCATCACTTTTTTTATTAAGTTCACATGGTATTAAATCCTGTTAATCATCTATGGCTATCACACTTCCTTCTATCAATTTCAAAATTTTTTTAGCTCCAATCTTAAATAAATTCGATGACAAAAACTTTGTAACTTAGCAACAACATGCTTTTTTGCTATCAAAGGTCAGAATCTTAAAAAACATATACAAAAAGATAAAATACTTTCTTAATTTGATTTTAATGCAACCAAAATAAGTTACACTACTAATAAAGCTTGGCCTTTATCCTTATAGCTATATCTCTCAATACAAACCGACAATGTAAGAAAATTCTTATCACACATTTTTAAGTATATTTTTACAGAAAAATGGTATTAATCATAGACTTTTCTACCTTCATGTTAATGTTGCACGTGTGAAAAGTAATGTATGAAATTAGTCCCATGATGAGAGGATATTTTATACGCTTTTTGGCATCATTTTCATATAGTTTTCATTATGTTTTGTTTAAGTTTTTTTATGTTTTCATAGGTTTTAGTGCAAAATTCACCTTTTTGGATTCTACTTTGAGTTTTTGTGTTTTATGCTGATTTCATCATTTTTCTGACTGAAATTGAGGAGCTTAAACAGAAGTCTGATTCAGAGACAGAGAAATGACTGCAGATGCTGTCAGGATCTGACCTCCATGTACTCAAAGGAGTTTTTTTGGAGATACAGAAGTCCAAATGGCGCGCTCTCAACGGCTATGGAAATATAACATCCAGGACTTTCCAAAAATATATAATAATCTATACTTTGCTTTGGAAATAAAGGCCTAAAACTGGCGTTCAACGCCAGCCACCAGCCCTATTCCTAGCGTCTAGCACCCACAGAGGAGCAGCTGGCATCCAACGCCCAAAAGGGGTCCCTAGCCAGTGTTCAACACCCCTAAGGGGTACTAGCTCATGGAAGACACTCAAGCTCAGCCCAAAAACTCACTAAGTAGGCTCCAGAAATGGATTTTCGCACTACAATACTAGTTTATCTTATTTTTGTAATTCTTAGTTAGCAGATTATATATATATATATATATATATATATATATATATATATATATATATATATATATATATATATATATATATAAGAGTTTACCCTTGTTAGAGGACTCTTGCCCACTTTTCAATATTTGCCCATTTGAACCTTTCACTTTTATTTTCTATACAGTATGAGTCACCAACCTCCTAAAGTTAAGGTTAGGAGTTCTGCTGAGTTTCATGGATCAATAATATTACTATTTTCATTCAATATGTCTGATTTTATTCTCTTATGCAACCTCGTTCTTTATCTTATGAATTGATGGTGACCCGTGACAATCACCCTTGTTCTACATGGGTTCCATGCGATTCCTGACTCGAATAGCATTGAACTAAAGCTAGATATTACATTGCGGATTCCGATAGAGCATCTGAGCAACTTTGGATATGTGACATGAAATCCTGTTGACTATGGGTATGTGAGCTCTCTGTTGCGCTAAGGCTAGAGTCAAAGAAGCATCACTTTCTAATCCGGAAGATCTGCCTTGTCTGTGGTACCTTGAGTAGGATCGTGAAGGGAAGTGGACTGCTTAGAGCTTCATCTTCTGCTACAGTGAGAAACCTAGAGGTAGCTTGATGAAAGGACATGAGTCATCTCAACGTGGTAGATTGCTGCAGTAGAGGATGTTAACTTGATGAGAAGACATGAGTTAATCACTTACGGCTGTCATTGAAGGAATTAGAAGGTTATTGAAAAAGACAGTAAGAAAAGTTAATCCAGAAAGACAAAGCATCTCCGAAGCCTCAACCATTCTATCACTATTGAATCATCATCTATCTAGTAATGTTTTATTTATTTATTTGTTTTATACATTTTTCCCGTGACAAACGATATTTTCTATCCGCCTAACTAAGATCTGCAAGATGTCCACTGCTTGCTCAAACCAAAAATCTCTGTGGGATCGACCCTCACTCACCTGAGGTATTACTTGGATGATCCGGTATACTTGTCGGTCTATCTGTGCAAATTCTGCGGAGTCAGTTTCATGCACCATCCCACATTGAAGAAAGCAAGAAAGAGTGAGGAGTTTATAAGATGAGAAACCCATTAACTTATTACTTTAAGGTTTTGAGTTAGATATGATGCTTTTTCATTTTATGTTCTCTCACTTGATTCCTCCATGAAATTTTCTTAATTGTAGGGGTGGCAGTGGGGCGGGTAGGGGCGGGTTTTTGCCCTACCTGACCCCGCCCCGCCATCCTGTTATGCGTATACTACCCGCCCCATCAGTACCCGCGGGTAGTAAATTACAGAACCCGAACCCGCCCCTGCGGGTACCCGCCCCACCCCTATAAAAATTAAATATTTTAATTTTTACCTATTCATATTTAAATTAAGACAAAAATTTAAAATTCATAGACAATTTAAAATACAAACATAAAATTTATACAATGTCATTAGCTAAAATAACTTGAAATTAAAAAAATATTGTTAGATCACTATAAATTTAACACCATAATAAAGAAATTATAATATTAGATATAAAAAGGAGCTTCAACCCTTAATCTTGATCACTTTCAACATATTCATCATCAGTAAAAGTTTGCAAATCAAGATTTAAACCTGAAAATCAAAAGAGATAACAATTAACAAATTAATTGATACTATGTAAAAAATTAACATAAATGAAGATTAATCAATATATCACCTTTACTTCCCAAAGGTGCCCACAACCAACTTTGGCCACACATCAAAGCTTCAATTATGTCTTGTTTGAGCTTTACACAATGAGGAGAAATTACACGACCACTTGTACTAAAAGTAGATTCAGATGCAACAGTGGACACCAGAATAGCATATATATCCTTAGCTATTTTTGCAAGAACTTTAAATTTCATGTGATTGTTCTTCCACCATTTCAAAACATTAAAGTTAGGATCATTTGGAGGATGAATTTCCTCCTCAAGATAATGATCTAACTCAACATTCACATATGAACTCCTTGTCATTTTTCTTCTTTTAAGATACACTATATAATCATCACCCCCAAATAAACTTGCATTTCCACTTTCATTACTTTCTTTTGTACCAACACCAACACCAGCACCGACATGTGACACATCAAAACTCATTTTTTGAGTGTATTCATTAACCAACTCATTACACAACTGATGAATTCTATCAACTTGCTTGGAGCATTCTGTTGGATCTGGATACATTTTTTCAAATTGAAACTCAACCCCAACCATCTTGTACCTAGGGTCTAAAACAGCAGCAACACCCATAATACCATGAATTTCATCCCAATACTTTTCAAATTTCTTCTTCATGTTAGATGCCATATTAGCAATTAACGGATTAGTAGAAATTTCCCATTCATCCAATGACACTTTTATTTTACAAACCAGAGTAAAATAAAGATTTGCAGTAGGAAATTTAGACCCAGAAAATAGTTGAGTAACATCATAAAACAACTTCAATCTATCACATATTTTCTTCGCAAGTTCCCACTCCTCATTACTTGGCACAGTTTTATATTAGGGTTCCTTCTGCCTTAACCTAGGAAAGACAGATTTATACAACAAAGAAGTTTCTAACATCAAATAAGTTGAGTTCCATCTAGTTGGGCAATCAAGAACTAATTTTCTAGTAAATGAGATTGCTGTTTTAGCACACCAACTCACAAAAGTTTCGTTCCTTTTCTGTGTCACAGTCCAATACAATACACTACTACAAATCTTTTCTATACTTTTCTTAATAATACTTAAGCCATCCTTCACAATCAAGTTCAATATATGAGTACAGCAACACATATGTAACAATTTACCCCCCAACATCAAGAATGAAGAATCTAAACGCCCCAACAGTCCATCTATCATAGCATCATTAGTAGAACAGTTATCCAATGTAACAATGGATAATCTTCTATCAATGTTCCATTCTAACAATATTTTCATCAACGTTTCAATGAGAACTTCACTTGTATGGGGACAAGGAACATAACAAAAGCTGAAAAGATTAACAAACATGCATGCATTGTTAGATTAACGAAGCTCAACATATGAAAACAACACAATGTATAAAAGTTTATAAAAATTTTAAAGTACCTCAATATGCGCATATGCAACTTCCACAAACTATCAATATAGTGAGCCGTGACAACCATGTATCCTTTTTCTTGGTTGGAAGTCCACATGTCACTTGTTATTGCAACTCTACTATCATTTTCATCTAGTTGAACAGTTAACTTCCGATTCTCGTCCCCATACATCTTTAAGATGTCTTTTCTAACAGTGTTTTGACTAGGCATTTTAAATGTTGGTTGCATTAAAGCAAAAGCTCGCCTTAAACCATGGTGGTCCACACAACTCATAGGATACTCATGCAAAATAATCATTTCAGCAAGACATTTTCTTGTAAATGCAAAACCATCTTCATTCACTTTTTGCTTTTGTGATTGTTTTGACAATGATTCAACAATTGATGATTGCCTAGAGTTTGCCACCTTTATTCTCTTATAATATCGATCCACATGGTTCCTCAATGACTTGGTACCATTCCTCGGATTTGCACTAAGCACAGTCTTGCAAAACTTGCATTTCGCCTTCCATTCACCTTCAACTTTCAAACGATCAAAATACTCCCAATAAGCACTCTTAACATGAGTCTTATTGTCACCTTCATTAGGAGTTGATCCTTCTGGAGTTGAGACATTATCCGTTGCTTGTGGAGTTTCTGAAGTTGGATTAGCATTACTTTGAACTTCAATTTCATTATTATTAGGAGCAATATTGTTGCTTTGTGTGTCTTCTCTAGCATTACTAGCCATGAAGTAATTCGAAAACACCTATATCAATAAAATTAAAATCAAAATTACAAAGTTAGAATAAAATCAAAATTAAAACAGAACACCATGAGCATATTTTCTTAACAAAGGAAACATAACACCATGAGCTAAAACAACTTCTGCATATAACAGCATATTTCCTTAATTAAAATAGATCACCATGAGCATATTTCATTAACAAAAAAAAAAAAACAGAACACAACAACTTCTGCATATAACAGCATATTTCCTTAATTAAAACAGAACACCATGAGCAAATTTTCTTAACAAAAAAACAGAACACAACAACTTCTGCATATAACAGAGGTTTAGCATCATTTTAACTCTTTTGGTGCTATGTTTTATTGTGTTTCTGAATACTTACACGTGCAATTAAAATGTAGCTCAAACAATATGAAAGGTAAATGTAGAATTCAGTTATATTAGTTGCAGACCTGGCTGGGCAGCCGTTAGAGCTATTAGAGTTCAACTGATTCTTAGATTGCATAATATATATATATATATATATATATATATATATATATATATATATATATATATATATTGTTTTTATGTATAGTGGAGCACTGTAAAAGAAGTGATATTAATTGGATCTTAATCTTCTCCAATTTCTAAATCAAGAAAAGCTCTCTTACCCTCAATTTCTGTCACTCTCAATATCAAATTCTCTCTTGCTCTTAAGTCTCAACCTCCCTAGCTCCCTTTCTCTGCTCTTTTTGCAATTTCAGCAGAGTTCCCTTTCCCTTAATTAAAACAAAGAAGCCAAAATAACTTCAATTTTTCAAGCTTTATTCCAACTAAGTATGAGAAATTGAACCAACAACTTTACTGTTCCTGTTATCACCCAAAAAACAAAAGAGCTTCTTCTTTGTCTATTCTAATCATACATCCAAAATTAGCCAGATATTAAACAAATCAAATCATTCAAAAAGAAAAAAAGGCTGGGATAGGGGCAAGAATAGTACCTGCTCGATGCAGGAAGAATCTGGTGGAGGTGCGCGACTTGGAGGCCGGCGGGAGCGCAGAGGCAGAGGATGTGGGACTGAGAGGCAGCGCGGAGGAGGAGCCGGACGAGGCTCGATTCCGATGCAGAGGAGGCACGGGAGTGGCTCGTCTAGTGCGCGACTTGGAGGCCGGAGGGAGCGCAGAGGATGTGGGACTGATAGGCGGCGCGGAGGAGGAGCTAGACAAGACTCGATTACAATGCAGAGGAGACACGGGGTGGCTCGCCTAGTGCACGACTTGGAGGCTGGAGGCCGGGAGCGCAGAGGATGTGGAACTGAGAGGCGGCGCGGAGGAGGAGCGACAGGCGGCTTGAAGGAGACGCAAAAGATATCGTAGAAGATGCGTTGTGGAGGAGTGGGAATGAGACGATTTTGCGATGGCGATGGTCCTTGGAGAAGCTAAAGAAGACAATGAGCGTTGGGACTGGGAGTTCAGTGAGACAGTGACAGTGGGTGAGGGTGAAAATCAGAAGTGAGATTGTGAGAACCTTAACCTACTAACCCTAATTGCTAAAAGTTATATTTATATATATATACTCCGGGGCGGGTAGGGGCGGGTTAACCCTGAACCCGACCCCGCCCCGCTCCGCTCATCAGACCCGCCCCATTCTGGGTCGGGTTTAAACCCGCTCCGACCGGGTAGTGACGGGGCGGATACCCGCGGGTACGGGTACTGCTGCCATCTCTACTTAATTGGTGGTTCAAAGCTCCACATGGTGGCCCAACACTTCATACATAGACACATTGTTAAAGTGAATCTTACTCTTTTTGCCATAGCCAAACTTCCTAAAATCTTTTAGGAAGATATTTATTTGATAAATCGTCTTCTTTCTAAAAGTTTAAAGATGAAATAATCTTATGAGTTTCTTTACAATATTATACCTAATTACTTTTTGTTAAAAGTCTTTGGTTATTGTTATTTTTTTCATTTAAGACCTTACGTTAAATCTAAACTGGATTTTAAATTTGATAAGTGCTTATCCTTAGGTTATGCTCCACAATCAAAAGACTTCAAATGTCTAGTCTCTAATGGTAAGAATTTTACTGCCCAAAATGTCATTTTTTATGAACGTCCTTATTCTTCTATGTTTAGTGATAATTTTATGAAAAATAAATCTGGTTTAAGTTCTCAATCTGTTTGAGGATCAAATCAACAAACTTTTATATCCTTTTCTCAGCCTCGAATTATAATTTCTTCTACCTTTCTTTTCACTTCTGATAGTAATTTCTCTTCAAATAGTCATTTTCACTCTCATCATATCACACCTCCTCTTCTATCTCCTTCTACTGCCTTCACCAACTCCTCCTCCTGATTTTTATACTGCACTTGATATATTTTATCACATATTTTTATTTGAATAAATTCTCATCCCTGGTATTGAAATTCATCTCCCTAGCTATAACCTCTTTCACACCTCATAACACTCATTCTATGATAACTAAGATCAAACTTGACTTCACTAAACCAAAAAGCCTTAGCTACCTCTATTTCTAACATTGATCTTGTTAATCATCATCCTAAAATTATCTCTCAAACTTTAGGCTGCCAACACTAGTTTCAAACAATGAGAGAAGAACAAAATATTCTTTTAACTAACAAGACTTATATAGCACTTAGTTTCATCACCACCAAATTTCACCATTGTGGAATATAAGTAGGTATATGCGGTTAAAAAAGGTTCAGATAATGTGATCAAGAAATATAAGTGTTAGTTTAGATTGATTTTTTTGGACGAAGAAAGTATTTTTTTGTTAAAATAAAGTATTTTTATTAATTTAAAAATTATTCGGATACATCTTTTAAAAAAAAGTATTTTTATTAAAAAAATAAATTATTTACTTTTTTTAAAAGCTAACAATATCTTACTCTTAAAAAAAAGTTGAAATAAAAGATGTTTTTAAAATTAAAAAAAAATTAAAATATATTCAAATATAAAATATTTTTTGTCTATTAAAAAAATATCTATTTTAAAAAATAAGTCAATCCAAACAAACTCTTAAGACTCGTCTAATGACCAAGGAATGCCATTATGCCACCAAATTAAAGGGATAGACTATTCACAAATTTACTCTCCTGTAATACGCCCTACTTCTATTAGAATTGTTTTCTCTTTACCCCTCTTCCAAGGATAGCGTTAGCACCAATAATTTTAATAACACCTTTTTAAATGGCGCACTGAATGAAACTATATACATACAACAACCTCTTGGTTTTATCTCTTCTGATCCTACTCTTGTTTATAAATTAGACAAGACTATTTACGGCCTTAAATAAGTAGTACTACGTGCTTGGTTCAAATTCTCAATCTGACACACTTTAAAAATTTAGATTTCACAGCACCAAATCTGATCCATCATTATTTATTAAAATTAATAAATTATATATATATATATATATATATATATATATATATATATATATATATTTTCTTGCTTATGTCGTAGACGATATTGTTATTATCGAAAATAACAATGATCATATTGAATTCTTATTGTAGTTAAATTTTTTGTTTCCGTTAAAAGACCTTGAAGTATTATATTACTTTTTTATATTAGAATTTTTTTTTTTCTTCCGGTGATTTACATGTATATTTCACAATCCAAGTATGTTAGTAATTTATTAGCATGTGCTGCCATGCATAATTTAAATGTTGTCCCTACCCTCATGTTATACATTACCAAACTGATACAACAAGGTTCAAAATTCTTAAAAGATGTCACATTATTAGGTAAGTAAGACTTATATAAATATAATAATATTATATTATTAATAGTTATAATAAAACAAAAAACATGTAAGACTCATCAAATATTTTTCTTTCTTTCTTTCCTTTCCTCCCTGATAGGAGTATTAGTGTAGCTGCTGTCTTAAGTTTCAAACAATTACTACTGAGTCAGTTAAAAGAGATTAGGAAATTAGTTGCTGTTTAGAAAAATCAGTTAGAAGTCAGTTAATAATTTAGTTTGCAATTCAATTTCTAAAGGTTAGTTACAAGTCTAAGTGATGCAACTTTTACAACCTTCTGGATATAGGTTCTCATTTATAAATATAAAGCTTTACTTACTCACTAGCAATGAAATCAGATCCAGTTTTTCCTCCTTTCTCTCTCTCTCTCTCTGAATCCCTGATTCTCAACTCAATCCCCTCTTCAAATCTCAGAGCTTATGGTGCCATAGTTTCCATAAAATTCAAGAAATCAAACTTGTTCAGCTGCAAGGTTCAACTAAGATGCGCCAAGAGTTCAAAACAACACCGATTTCAATGAAATTAGATGAAGATAACTATCTACAGTAAAAAGATTAGGTAGAGTCAACAATTGAAGGTAATGACATGCTGAATCATATCACAAGAAAAGAAATACTTTTGCAGTTTTTGATGTCGAAGAATGGTGGAGCCGGCATATATAGTGAATCCTAAATTTTAAAAATGAAAAAGTCAAGATGCACTTCTCAAATTATGGCTGTTAGTTTTAATGAGCAAATCGTTCACAACAAGAATGATTGAATGTGTGTATACATGTCATATTTGGAAGAGATTGGAAGAACATTTTTCTTCTCAAATCAAAGCCAAGGTAATGTAGTTAAAGAATAAGCCGAGCACTATTTAAATTGGTGCCTTTGTTACTGAATATATCTTGTCAATAAAAGGAACAATAGATGCGCTAGTCTCTGTAGGTAAATTTGTGAAGGAAAGTGACCATGTAAATGTGATGCTAAACAGATTGATTGAAGAATACTCGTTATTGATAATTTCACTTTTGACAACATCAAAATCTCAAAGTATAACTGTAGGCGAATTAGAAGTAATACTCCTATCACATGAAAGTCTATTAGCAAGATTTCGAAAATCAAAAGCACTTGTTCAGGCTAATTTAGCTCAGCACTACCAATTTAGACAAAATTAGCAAATGAGAGGTGGATTCGAAGGTGACTTCCGAAGCTGAGGTGGTAGAATATATAGAGGAGACAGAAATTCATACACTGGTGACAGAATGATGCAAGAATCATACAGTGGTAGTAGAGAAATGTCATAACAGTACAATGAAAGAAGAGGAATGCAAGAACATGCCTATTATGGATATGGAAGGAGACAGTATGAAATTGGTACAGTCGTACAGGTACAATGAAGACTACTATGAAGAATACTACAGAAATACCAATTGGATTAACCAGCCTAAAGCCAACTTCGGTAATGTGCTAGCTGCACCAGCGACCATTGGAAATGGATCAGGTTTGAAAATCAATTTAGTTGGTAATTCGTGCTTTAAATCTGATTTGAGCTCTAAGCTGTTTTGGTTGAGAAAAATTCTGTTTGTGCATGAAATTACAAAGAACTTTATGAATGTCCACCAATTCTGCTGTGATAACAAAGTACTTTTCGAATTTCATGCTAATAGATGTGTTAAATCACAATAAACTAAAGAAATTGTGCTTTAAGGGAAGGTCGATAAAGGTCTTTATAAGTTTATCAATTTTACTACAATACACACACCACTAGCAGTTCATGTGACTACTCTAAACAACAAGAACAGTCTCCTAATATGGCATGCTAGATTAGGACATACTAGCCAAAGTGTTTTATCAAAAGCCCTAAGTACTTGTTGTAATCTTTCTTTTCTAGCTAATAATAAAATAGATTACTCAACCTGTTGTATTGGGAAGTCCCATCATTTATCCTTTTCAACCTTACAAATAGTGTATACACAACTCTTACAACGTGTATATACACACCTATATTTGATAATAATAAAAATTGATACTTTGTAAATTTCATTGATGCATTCTCAAAGGCTTTATCTTATTAAGTCTAGAGTTTAACTAAAATCAATTTTTAATCACTTTCAACAAATAATTGAGTTACAGTTAAACACAAAACTAAAAACAATACAAAATGATAATGCTGCTGAGTATGTTAGCTTATCTAAGATCTTGCAGGAAAGAGGGATCATACACAGGTTTTCTTTCCTCATGTACATCAATAAAATTGTTTTGTGATTTTCTAAAAATATTATTAATTTTTAATAAAAAAATATATATTTAATAAAAAATCACCAATTTTTATGTATAATAATATCTTATTTTTATAATTATGCTTGCAAAACATTATATCAAAATTTAATCTCTAAGATATTTTTTAAAAATATATATTTATTGTTAGATATTGTTGTCATGTGTTTAAATTATTTAAATGCATTTTTGTTGATAATAAAATTCGAGTGTATTTTTGTCAACATTTAAATAATTTGGGAACATTTTTGTGTTAACCCTTCTATAAAATACGTGAAGATAAATTGACTTTCTATCTTCTAAATCCTAATTCTAATTGTTTTCGAGAAATGATATTTATTCTTTGAAATATTTCTTTAAATAATTATTAATTTTTAAATTTTTAAAAAAATTATATTTATTAAGATTTAGTTTAATTTTTTTATTTATATTTCTCTTTTATTTTTGAATTTTTTACGTTATTAAATTTCTGTTAGTTATTTTATTTTGAAACATTAAAAGCACAGTTTTTTAAAAAAAAATACTCCAAACTAATTAAACACAAATTACTATCTTTTTATATGCACTTGACTTTATAGAATTATTTATTTATTTATTTATTTTTGTTAAGTATTGTTAGGTTTACTAACATTAATTCTAATAGTCAACCAAGCTTGAAAAACAAAGACAAGAAAATAAAATAAAAATATATAAGAAAACAAACAATTAATTCTACCAATGCTATATTTATTCTTCAATAATATTTATTTTAAAAAAATAATTATTTGTAATTTTTTAGTAATGTCTTTCAAAAAATAATTTGATTTACGATATAATTTTTTAATTATATTTAAGACATATTTAAAATAATAAATAAAATATTTTTAAAATACATCCAAAAATATATATAATATAATTTTTTTGGTAAAATTAAGTAAACACATCTAAAATAATAAATAACAAATTAAATATTTTTTAAACACATCTAAAATTATTAAAAATTATAAAAAAATGGATACTATCAAGCATAAAAATATCAATTACTCTATTTATTTAGTTATGATAACTTTAAAATCATTTTTATAAGAATGAAGTTTTCTCCCTTAAATACAAACAAAAATATAAATTTAAAAAGACAATTTTTTATCACAAGAGATCAGAAAATGTTGTTTATAGTTTTTTAGTGGTGTCTTTCGAAAAAAGTAATTTGATTTATGGTATAATTTTTAATTATATTCAAGACACATTTAAAATAATAAATAATAAATAAAATATCTAAAATACACTCGAAAATACATATAATATAAATCTCTTTAATAAAATTATGTAAACACATCTAAAATAACAAATAATAAACTAAATATTTTGTAAACACATCTAGAATTATTAAAATTATAAAAGGATAGATGTAAAATAACACTTACTATGTTTATTTAGTTATGATAGCTTTAAAGTTATTCTTACAAGAATGAAATTTTTTCTTTCAAATACAAACAAAAACATATATAAGAAAGATAAAATCTTTTATTAGAGAAGGCAGAGAAGATAAATAGCACATTATACATATAAATTCCAACAAAAATAAACGATTGGAACATGCATGGTGAAGATAGGAGAAGCATAGGATAGAAAAAGAGCGCAGTGCGAAGGAAGAGCGCAGCTCAAGGGAAAAGCACAATGAGAGAAGAGCACGGGAAAAGTGAAGAACATAGGGTGGGGAAGGAGCGCTGCGCAGTAAGGGAAGAACGCGGTAACGGAGAATGGATATGAGGTGTTGCGGATCTAAATTTTACGAGTAGGTGAAAGATGTATTTTGAGATATTTAAAGAGTATTTTGAGGTGTGTTAGGGTTTAAAAAGTATAAAATTGAATTGTTAAATTTTAGTTTTACTTAAATTATATTTTAAATTTGTACTTTAAATTAAAAAATATTAAATCTATTTGAATGTGTTGATTTTAATTTTTTTAAAATAATATAATAAAAAATTATTTGTTTAAAAGATAAATTTAAAAAAATTTAAATTAAATCAAAATTCCATGTAGGATGGCCCCGTTTGTCACGTAATTAAGACATTAACGTGCCACCTAGAAAAGATTACCAACGGAGTTAATGCTAGTTTAATAGTTGAGTAATTTCGACACATAAATATCATCATTTATGAATAGAAAATTCATTTTCATCTTCCATAAATAAATTATTATTGCTAAATAATAATATTTTTAATATGCCTATGTTAAGATGTCTAAAGTAGTTATAATATTTTTAAAAATATTATTAAAATTAAAATAATATTTTTTATTATTCAATAGTATTTTTTAAAAAAAATATTATTAAAATATAAAAAGTATAACTTTAATTTTAATAATACTTGATAATTATCATAGTCATTGTAAACATAGGTAGACTAGAATCAAAAATATTATTTGTATATTAAAATTAGTCACTAAAATCAGCCACTAATATATTTATGTATAAATATATGTGTGGTTTAATTTATTTTCAATGTATATTTGTATTTTAATATATATTTTATATTAGTAACTGATTTTAGTGATTGATTTTGGTGTACACATAGCATAATACGACTAGAATTCAATATATATATATATATATATATATATATATATATATATATATATATATATATAACAACTTTCCAACAAGAAATTTCCACACCACCCATCCACATACCCTAAAAATTGTAACCATAAACAAATTGCTAGAGCTCAAAAAAGAAAAAGTAAGATATCTTTCTAAACAAATTGACAATATTTAGTAAATAGATCTATTTATGTTTAAAAAAATTTCTAAATTATATTCATTTGCTGAAAATTGCTAAACAACTTACTTAAACCAAAACAAAAAAATGACGGTTGTCCCGATTTTATTTATTTATTTTATTAAAAAAAGGCTATTTCACTCTGGATTACAACTCAGCTACCTATTAGTGACAATTAAAGCTACAATATAAATTCAACTAGAGAATCTGGTCAAAACTAGGTGCCCAGCACCCTAGGAAATCAAGCCCAGAAACAAAAACAACAAGCATTACCAATTAAATAACTCCAAAAAATATAATTAATATTAATTAATGATGGAGATGATTGAAGTGCCTGTTGTGATTGTGGGTGCAGGTCCTGCTGGAATAGCAACCGCTGGGTGCCTCAACAGACTCAACATCGCTAACATTGTTCTTGAAAGAGATGATTGCAATGCATCTTTCTTTAGGAAAAGAGCCCATGATAATTTGAAACTCCACTTCGACAAAAAGTTTTGTAGCCTACCCCATTATCCAATTCCCGCTAGCTTACCAAACTTTATTACTAGGGTTCAGTTCTTGCGTTACATAGAGTCCTATGTTGCATATTTCAATGTTAATATCAAATATAACCGCACCGTGGACTCTGCTATTCTTTATGAACGGAGTGACAAATGGAGGGTCGTTGCAAAGGACACATCTTCCGGCACCTACGAGACATATGTTTCGGATTTCTTGGTGGTCGCGACCGGTGAAAATAGTGAAGGGTATATCCCTGAGATTGAGGGGCTTGAGAAGTATGAAGGGGTTTACATTCATTCTAGCAAGTATTTGAATGGAAGAGACACTTATGGAAAGAATGTTTTGGTTGTTGGATCTGGTAATTCTGGAATGGACATCGCTAATGATCTCTCAAATTGTGGTGCATACACATCTATTGTTGTCAGAAGCCCTGTAAGTTTTTTTTTCTTTTTTTTTTCATTCCAACTTTATTTACATGTGTGTTAAGGATCTTTTTGTTAGTTTTATAAGGTTGGGTTAGATTAACTTTAAAGTTAAAATGATTGGGTCAAAATGATTAAGATGAAAATCTTATTCTATTTTATTTACCAGTTGATATAGTGATGATTATTATTCCTTTTGAAGTTAATTGAAAATTGGGAAAAAAATAGTAATAACAAGAATTTTTTTTAATTAGTTAATATTAGTAAATTTTTTATTGTAAAATTATGTTTTTAACTCTTATTTTTTGGAATGTTTAGCATCAAGATTTAGTTAGAATTTAGAATTTAAAATAAAAAATAATTTTAAAAAAATTAATTGATATATTTTTTGTTTCTAAGATTTGTAGTATTTTTTAAAAATATTTTTAATATTTAATTTTATTCAATTTTGTCTCTAACATTTTGGATTCATTCAATTTTATCCTTAACATTTTCGATTTGTTTCGAAACCATTACTAAATGTTTTTAATTTTGTCCCCAATATTTTAGATAAAATTAATGTTTACGGATAATTTTGATACAAATAAAAGACGTTATAGATAAAATTAAATACAATTAAATATTAAAAATATTTAAAAAATTACAAATATTAAGAATAAAAAATATGCTTTGCCTTAATATATGTTAAATGGCTAAAAGATAGTTGGTTCTCTAATTAAATTCTTTAAATAGATGAAGAATGAATGAAGTAATTTTGTGTTATTCATTCATGGGTACGGTGGTGTATTCTAATTAAATAATATAATCATTTTGAAAAATACAAATAAAAAAGGAAAATTAGTTCTCCGTTTTTACACTGATTTGGTATCAACCTTTTTATATAACACAAAGAAATAGCGTTTCTCTTCCATCGATTGTAGTTACATGGTTCGAGATTTTAACTCTAAAATTAACTTGATGGAAAATTTGGCATTATTTGTTAGATGCATTTCTTTAGTAAGGAAACGATGTACGCGGGAATGTCGATGCTGAAACACTTTGAGGTAAAAACGGTGGACAAGTTCATGGTGCTCATGAGCAAACT
This sequence comes from Arachis hypogaea, assembly GCF_003086295.3. Classification (NCBI taxonomy): domain Eukaryota; kingdom Viridiplantae; phylum Streptophyta; class Magnoliopsida; order Fabales; family Fabaceae; genus Arachis; species Arachis hypogaea. The sequence continues at coordinate 9,370,909 of NC_092043.1, read as the reverse complement.
AATGTATGGAAATATGTCTAAGTATGGTTTGATTAGACCAAAGGAGGGACCTTTTGCAATGAAAATCAAGAATGGAACTACTCCTATCATTGACATGGGTTGCGTCAAAAAGATTAAGAATCGCCAAGTGAAGGTAATTAATAATTATATTGATTTAGTGGTCAAGAGTTGTGGAATTTTTAATACATTGAATGTTTTGACTTTTGAGAAGTTTTTACTTTAAAAACTTCAAACCAAATTTTTTAAAAGATGTTGATTAACAAAGCTCGTGTATTAAGTCAATTCATACATCATGTCCATTGTAAAGAAAAGTAGAAAACTAAGTTGGCTTAATATATTTAAGCACAAGAGATTTCAGCTGGTTGCATCATATTTGGTATTAATTAGCGACATAAATAAGTTAATTTGTTTCATAAATTAATTTCTCGAATAACAATGGATGCTGTGGAATTTATAATGATCTTCCTCTTCAATCAGGTCGTCCCTGCTATTTTAAACATTGAGGAAGCTAAAACAGTTCAATTTACCAATGGACAACGTGCTCAATTTGATATGATCATCTTTGCTATTGGATACAGAACCAATGTGCTGACGTGGCTTAAGGTGAATATTTATAATTCAAAAATATTTAGTATCAAAAAAATATTAGTAAAAAACTACTGTCAACACTTATTATTTTTTATTTTATTTAATTTACTCTATTATAAATAAATGCATAATAAAATAAATTTAGATTATTTGAACGGATTATTTGTTGTCTTCTTAATAATACTGTTTTAATTTTTTTCACATAGAGATTAAATTAAATTGGTTGTTATAAATGTTATTAGAGCAAGCATTAGCGAACCGTGTTCTAAAAATATTAACTATTTTAAGTATATATTAAAATTAATTATTAAAATTATTCTTTAATATAGAATATATATATATTAAAATATAAAATAAAAAATTCAAAGGTTATAAATTTTTATTTATATTGGCTAATAATTTTAGTCAATATACACACATTCTACTAGTGTATTTAAACTTTTTTGTAACATTAGTTTATAAAATTATGTTGATGGTTAAGTGCTAGTTAAAAAGAGTGAATTGTGTTAGCTTTTTAATATTATTTATATAAAATAAATATTAAAAATAAATTAAACTATATATATATATATATATATTTATATATATATATATGTTAGATTAATTTTAATATGCACGTATAGTAAAAATGTTTTTCTAATCCAAAAGTTGAATTTAGATTAATGTGCCTAATGAGTAATGACCCTAAGACCACTTAGTTATTGTTCGAGTAATTGTATCAAAAAAATTTTTGCATGCAGGATTATGAGATTCTGTTCAATGAGGATGGAATGCCTAAACCAAGCTACCCTAATCATTGGGGAGGAGAACAAGGAATCTACTGTGCTGGTTTTTCAAAAATGGGATTAGAAGGAATTTCTTATGATGCCAAGAATATAGCAAACCATATCCAATATTCTATCAATTTAAAGGTGTCTTTTAATCATTCATATTTATCCAATGAAAGTTGATCGATCGAAATGTATATTGCTTTCCCCTGTAGACTTTGTTTGTATGTATGATTAAGTTATTTTGCAATGTATATAAAATATATAATAAAGTCTACATGGTTCTATTGATTCGATCTTTTTAATTATGTTATTTATTTACTTATCTACTATAATTAAAAGGTTAAGTAATTTAGTAAATTCCTAAGGTCTATACAGCTTTTAAATATAAAATTTAGTAACTAAATATATATCTTACACTCTAAACTTTTAAGCCTATCCTTAAATTATATACCTTAAATTTTTAATAAATAAATAATTCTATAATATTATAAATATAATTACAAAAATAATAATGATTTAAAGTAAATCAGAATAATATTTGCTTAATAGTACGTGGTAGGGATTTAGTTATTTGGTTGTTCCAATCTAAACCGTAGTGGGTCATAAAAAAATTTAGCAGAAGGCAAAACCCAATATTCCAAAAAGATCTAGTAGTATATAATTTTAGGAGATTAAACAACCACAAATTATGATGTAGGCTCTCCTACTTGAGGAGACCTTAGGCAGGCACCCTTCCTAAGTGCAATGGAAGTCACCAACCTAGGCCATAGGCCTTCTTGATCACCCATTGACCCCATCCAGGTAAGTACAACTCAGTTCGTTTATTTTAAAAATATACAATTTTCAATTAAAAATAAAAAAAATTAATTTTTGGATTATTGAAATAATAATTTTGGGTCAAATATTAATTATTTGTTTTTTAATATGTTATTGGATTAGAAATTAATATATTTTAGTTAGAATTTGAAATATTTGAATTGAATTATTAAAAGTTATTAAATTAAAAAAAAGGAGAATAAAATTTAAAAGTTTAAATGCGTCAATCTAAAAGAATAAAAGTGGTTTGGATTGATTTTTTATTGTCTTTCTAGTATTATCGATTTTTAAATTTGATTATATTAATTAGTTTTATGTTGTTGTTCTATTTTTCTTATTTCTATGAAAAGATGAATTTGATTAAGTGAGCAGTAATTATAAGTATATAGAACATATATAGATCTATCAAAATGGAATCATAACATTATTATGAACATGTTCGTCAATTTGATCCAATAAAACAACCGTTTCAACATTATTCTCACAAGACTTATTGCAAACTAAACAGAGCAGTGTTAGAAGAACAACCTCAAACACCACATGACATGACACCAGCAAACACAAAATCCCAAACGCTGCTTTCTCCAAAAACAAAAAAAGTATCACAAAGAAGGGAACGTTTACGCTAAGAAAAATGGATATGGAAAATCCCATATTACCCTTCACTAGTTCCTTGCTTTCTTCATTGCTTCAAATCCACACGCTTTTCCATCCAACAAGGTAACAACACTGGAAATCTTCCACACCATGATCAGATACACGAACCCAGATAGATATAAGAACACCATAATAATGGAACCCGCAACACCGAAGTAATTTCGAACCGGTTTTGCAAGTTCCCAAGTAACTAACATTGCCAAAAAGTTGTACGCTAGAAAATCTAAGATGGCGCATAGAAAAGTTACCATAAGCCTCTTCCATGTCTTTGGGACAATGCCTGTGATGACCTCAGTGAAACTTATCATAGTTTCTTTTCCGGCGGCGTAGATGGAAGTAGCGACGGTGTAAACCACCGCAGTGGTGGAGAGGATGGAGAAGATGAGGATGAGAGTGAAGGAGATGAGGTTGAAGAACAAGAAAGTGTCCCATTTAGAAGAGATTTTTCGAATGAGGTGCTGGTATTGTGGTGTGTCATGGTTGTTGATATTGGTTAATTCATGCGAGTCATGTAGAATTTCGTTGAAGAGGAGATTGGATTGTTGTTTGAAAATGAAGAAGATGAATGAGAGGAGAGGGAGAATGAGAATAAAGGTGATTTGAGTGAAGATCTTTGTGTGGGATTGGACGATCTTGAAGGATTCTTGGTAAACACCAAAGAACCCAACAACTTCCATCTTTTGTTGTTCTTGTTCTCTGTTCATTATTATTATATTGTTGGTGTTTTAATTTCTTCTCCAAGGATTAGGACTTTGGAAATGAAACCTCGGAAGTACAAGGTTGTAGGTGTGACAGAGGAGAGAGGAAGGTGACTAAGTTTAATAATGGACGAATCAATGTCTTTTAATTTTGGGAACGCTAATCATGGTTGAGTAAAGTAATTTACAGATGTATTAATACGTACGTAGTAGTCCAGATTAATTATTATACCATATTAAGGGATTTAATTGTGAATGAATATACACTAGAAAGTCTAAGTCGAAAAACATATTCTATTTTAATGAATTATAATTTAAATAGCATAGTCTTTTTAAACTCATCTAAAAAATTATGAGTTCGAATCTTTTTATTTTTAATTTAAAAAAAATACATTTTATTATTAATATTTTTTTTAAGACTAGAGCTAGATAATTATTTGTTATTAATTTGTTAATTTCTTTTAATAACCTTATTAGTCGATATATCCGTATGATGTACAGAAAAAAATATATCTATTTTATACTAATAATATCAACTAATCTATAAAATAAAGAAATTCACAAAGTACTTATATTTAATAAGAAAACAAATAACTTAATGTCTATAAAAAAATAAACTAAAATATTTTAAATTAAAATTTATATGTATTTACTAAATATTATCAAATTAACAACAATAATAATAAAATTAAAACATTAATTTGAGTAGTAGCAGAAAATAATAATATATTGTTAAAAAATATTAACAAATAATTTTTTAACTATTTAGATAAGTTTAATAGACAAAAATAAAACAAATATACTATATTCAAAATGTTATATAAAAAATTAAATATTATTTAAAAGATATATATATATAATATTATAATTATTGATAAATCTCACTTTAATTAATTATTAAATTTAAATAAATTTAATTATTTAATATATAATTTTTTAAAAATAATATCAATATATAGATTGACACTACAATGCACCACGCAGCATACTTGATTCTAACACTTACGCTCATAAATAATAACACAAAATATTATATATATCAGTCTTAGAAATATAAAAAATAATCGTGATAATTATTAAAAGAATATAAAATAATATAATAAAATTATTAATTCATAAAAATATAAGAAAAGAATTATAATAATTATTAAAAAGATATGAAATGAAGTATTAAAATTATTAACAAATCTCAAGATAATTAATCATTTAATGTTAACTTATGTATGATTGATTACATAACATATACTTTTTTAAAAAATAGTTGAGACTAGAGAGGTATCCAAACTGCCACCGGCCAAAATGTATGTACTACGTCAACATACTTGGTGTTAGAATATAATCTGTTATAAAATTAGAAATATTGATTATTAATAATTGACTCACTAAAATAATATAAAGAAGAATCATAATAATAATTACTAAAAAAATATAAAATAAAATACTAAAATTATTAATAAATTTCAATACAAATAATCATTAAATGTTAATTTGTGTCAGATTGATTGCATAATATTTTTTAAAAAAATAATTTAAAAAAAAGTATGCAAACTATCAGCAGAATCCACCACGATAACATGTTTGGTATCATAATATAAATATATAATCCATTGTAAAATAATATAATGATTTGCCAACTTAATCTTTAAAGAGAAATATTAAAGGGATATCAGAATTTATTATTTTTACTAATAATATTTAAAATGTAAATTAAAAATATATTATTAAAATATTAGACTAAAAAATTGGATTAATAATTAAAAATATTGGCTAAAATAAAAAATTCTGTTAGTCTTTGAATCCTTTTTATCTTTGAATACTGTCTTTTTAGATAATTTTACTGTTTAACTAAGAAATTATTAAAAATATAAAGAGTTGGTTAATATTAACTCAAATATAAGATGAATATAAAATAATATATATTGATCAACCAGTATTTCTCTAATACAAATTATTAGTAATTTTTTTAAAAATATTTTTTTTACTAATAATCACTCAAAAAGATAGTAGATAATAAACAATTGTTAAAAGTTTGATTTATTATTATAATGAAGAAAGGTATTTAAAATAAAATATTAACAAAAAATATTAACCAATTATTATTATAATGAAGAAAAGTATTTAAAACAAATCTCGCAATTTGCTTTAATTTTTTTGTGATCAGTAAACTCTATAAAATTTTATAAAATTAAAGAGAAATCCTAGGAGCCAGAAATCTTTTTTCTTGTAAGGATCTAGAATGACAAAAAGTATGCAAAGATTAACGCATGAAAGGAAATAGAATTATCAATGGACTCACCTAATTATAATCGACGACAATTCAATATATGATTTTATGATGACAAAATACAAAATTGTCACAAAAGCAGTTAAGGACACATACAGCTAGCGAGCCTAAGACGAAATTGTCTCATTATCTCGTCGTTATTAACGTTAGGCACCTGCGAAGACTCCGAGAAATTAAAGTAACAGTTTTAATCTGAGGTGAAAACCGTGACAATTTAGTTAAATTAATTAAATTATTTAATAAATTTCAACTATTAATTTCACATGAATTTAAATTTTAACCTTAATTTGATCTTCACCGTTGATGTCATCTTTTGTTCATGTACTTAATTGTGGGCTCGTGGCTTGCATCAAATCAAACTAGCCGCTACACACGCCATATCCACGGACATACTACCACACATGCTAGTGATGCTACAGCAATGAGACATTCTTACGTGCTGAACTTTTTTTGGTTGAATAATTGTAACCTTATTTTAAAAATAAAGCACTTAATTTTGGTTAAAAAGATTTGATGTAGTTTTAATTTTGGTGTAATACTACAAAATGTGCTCTGTTGGTGAAGTATGAGAATATGTACTTAGAATTTCTCGCAAATTGCGAGTTTTTTTTTTTTTTTTTTTTTACAACCTGGGAGAAGTTCTCTTATGTTTCTGTAGAGTTTTGTTGTGTCGTAATTTTAAGATATACAACCATTATTCTTCTTGACTATTTTTTGAATTTTAAGTTGTATTATGTAATAATATGTAACATAATGCTACTGAATGTAACCTTTTTTGAATTTTAAATTGTATTTTATATGTCCTGTTATTGTTTATAAATTAAAATAATTATTTCAGTGGTATTAATTTTAATTTAATTGTAATAATGAATAAGTACTAATTATTGTTTCAATTGTAACAACCATCTTTCTTCTAAATATATTATGGTAGTTAGAACAACTGCCTAGAAGAATAGAAGATATTGGAAAGGATATTATATAGTGACTTTGAGGCTACGTTATGCATAACCAACCCTCTCCTATACATTGGAAATGGAAGGTTAATAATGATGTAGAAAGTTAGCCCACATCATCTCTGTATATAAAACACAAAATAATGTTGCATAACAACTTTTATATATATTTATTTATCAAAAAGGTTAGGCAGCCAATTGATTTTTAGGCCAAATTCAATCAAATTATGCTTATCGTATATACGCTTTTTTTTTTTTTTTTACATGGTCGTGGTCGTCTTTTTTTCGTTTGATTTTTTTTGTCGTTATTTCATTATCATTATTATTATTATTATTATTATCTCTTTCTCTCTCTCTCTCTCTCTCTCTCTCTCTCTCTCTCTCTCTCTCTCTATATATATATATATATATATATATATATATATATATATATATATATATATATTAAAACTAGTGAAAACAGAAATTTTAGTGTATATTACAGAATCTAAAACAATAAAAATAAAAATAATTTGAATTGTGCATACAAAACTATCGAGTAATAAAAATTTTGATGTACAATTAGAATCCAAAATAACAATCATAAAAATAATTTTTAATTATGTAATAAATTTTTTGTGTTATTTACAAAACTTGTAGTGCTATATTAATAAATTTATGTATTTTTAATAAAAAATTTTATAGAGTAAAGGATAAATAGGTCCATGTCCTTCTTTTTTGCGGACATTTTCGTCCCCAAGGATTGAAAAATATATTCATGTCCCTGACCCTCCCAAAACGCGAACAAATTTACCCTTCCGTTGAAGTGACTCCGTTGGACTCAACGGAAAACACTGATGTGGCTCCCGTAGCGCTGATCTGACCGTTACGGGAGCATACATGGCATGTAACTTTTTAAAACAGAACATATTAGTCCTTTCACACCAAAACATGTAACTTTTTAAAACAGGACATATTAGTCCTCCCACCCCAAAACGACGTCATTTCATCCAAATTTTCAATCTTTCACATTTATGAGCCAGCTTTGTTTTTGCCTCATTAGCTTCTTTCTCCAATCGAACAAGCCGAGTCCTATAATCCTCAGCCTTCTCTGCTTCAACTTTAGCAATTTGCATCTCTTTTTTTGCAGTTTTGCTCTTCTCCGCTTCTACTGCCTTCAAAACTTCAGCTGTTTTCTTTCTCTCCTTCTCCGAGTTTTTCTTCTCCTTATCTGCCTTTTTCTTCTCTGCCTCCAGGAGCTCCTTCAACCTACTTATTTCCTTTTCCTTATCAGCTATACAAGCTTGAAAATCCTCTATGCTCTCTTTTTCATTCTTAGTATCACCACCAGATTTCTGCCGAATCGCATCAATTTCAGACCTCAAGCTACATACTTCATTTTCTAAAGATACTCTAACATTACATTCTTTAAGCTTCTCCTCAGCGTCTGGTTTGGTTCGCACCCGTTCTTCTTCACATTCTGCAGAAAATACAACATTGCAATGTTCACTAATTACAACTTAATCCAATCTGTTTAGTGAATCCACTCGCAGAAATTTCACTACATATGCATAAAATTCTTATTCAGATTCACTACTCACATCCCAAGAAAAAGGCACAAAAATAAAAAATTGAAAATAAATAAATAAATAATCTTAGTTGAGCTTCACATTTTAAGCCTGAACTTCATTGATTTTGATTTGTAGAAGCTTCACAGTTTGGCGAAGAGCGTTTTGTGATTCTTGAAGCTTCGAACACTTCTTCTTCCACTGCCACAGAGAAGGAAAATAACTAAATAAATAAAGAACTCAGCTTTGAATAAAAATAAAGCGAAAAAGAGAAAAAGAGAGGGTTTTACCGCTTCACAATGGGAGTAAGTAGTGGCGGAAACAGGTTTGAATGGGTGATCTGCAGAGAGAGCCATTGGCGGCAAAGAAGGAATAGAGAAATGTGAGATTCTTCAATCACTAGCATCAGAATTGAACAGTAATTAGAGATACACAGTGACAGTGCAATCAAGTAATCATTTTTACGCCATTAAAACCCTAAACCCCTATAGTAGAGATTCTACACCACCGTTCTCTTCATCTTTGGGGTAAGCGAGGGAGTGGAGAGGGAGGAGAGTAGAGTGTGTTAGGGTAAGCGAGGAAGTGGAGGGGGAGGGGGATGGGGCAAGGAGAGGAGGGGTAGCTTAGGTGATAGTGGAAGAGGGAGTTAGGGGGCAGGAGGTGGTTGGGGTTGGAGGTGGCTGAGGAAAGCGTAGGGCTCATAAATGTGAAAGATTAGGAATTTGGATGAAACGACGTCGTTTTGGGAGTGGAAGGACTAATATGTCCTGTTTTGAAAAACTACACGTTTTGGTGTGAGAGGACTAATATATCCTGTTTTAAAAAGTTACAAGCCACGTGTGCTCCCGTAACGGCCAGGTCAGCGCCACGGGAGCCACGTCAGCATTTTCTGTTGAGTCCAACAGAGTCACTTCAACGGAGGGATAAATTTGTCCGCGTTTTGGAAGGGTCAGGGACATAAATATATTTTCCAATCCTTGGTGACGAAAATGTCCGCGAAAAAAAAGGTCAGGGACCTATTTGTCGTTTACTTATTTTTATATTATATCAAAAAAAAGGGTGCATATAAAAAATATGTGAAACATGCATGTATTAGTTTTCGAAAAGTATAGATAGACAATGTGAACAATAGATATGTCGCATGTTCAATTTAATAGGTATGTAAATGATTATGTTCATTATTTATAATTGGATGATTATTTCTTTTGATTCGATTTACTCATGCATAGTCAACAATGGCTCAATATTCAATTCACTAGGTGTACAAATAGTTATCTTAATGTTAAGATTTAGGAGATAATTTAAAAGTGAAATATTTTTTAACTTTATTAGAATTCTAAAACCTATTATTCAAATTGTTTACAAAAGTTAATTACTATCTATCTAACAAAATTCATTAGTTTTTTTCTAAATCTCTCACAAGTTAATCAAAGTTAATTATACAAAAGGCTTGTAGCATCATCACTATATTTGATATGTCAAATTTGAGATATCAACTTTTTTAAGGCTCAATTTTTTAGTTATGGAACATGTTAGTGTGTTTTCTCCGGATATGGAAATAGAGAGTGATAAACGAGAAGGTGAGATAATTTTATGTCAATTTTTAGGTGAAAAAATTCGAAGGGTCCAAATTCTTTGTTAAGCAAAAATAAATAAACAAATTGGAGGGCACGACTTATTGACGGCTGTAATTTACATTTTAACAATACAAACCGGACCGTGCGTTATATATATATATATATATATATATATATATATATATATATATATATATATATATATATATATATATATATATATTATCAAGCTGAAAATGAAATCGTAGAGTCCGAGTCTCCTTTTCTTAATATTAATTTGAATCTGCCAATAGTAAATAATGGGTCCGATTTAGGGTTATTGAAAATATAAAAGTGTGCAATTCGTTCAACAGTCTTAGATTTCGTGTCTCGTCTTTTTCCTTTGGTTCTGAATTTGTATTTTTCTCCTTCATGGTATGTAATCCAAAAATTTGTTACTGTGGTTTCTGTTATTATTTAGTAGAATGAGAGAAATAGATGATAAAGTACTTTTGAAAGTATATTATTTTAGATGATAGAGTACAAGTATAATACACATCTCTATTCAGCTTCTAACAATAACAACAACAATAATAAACTTCCTAACAATAATAATTTTAATTATAAAATATTAAAAAAATTAAAAAAAACCTACATCTGGTAAAAATGATAATAATTCTTAAATTCAATTTCTAACCACAACAATAATAATTAACCACCTAACAATAATAATTATAATTACGAAATATAAAAAAATTTAAAAAAATTTACATATTTTGGATGGCTGAGATAATGTATAACATGAAATTCAGAACGACCAATATCTCTAAATTTTTTTTTCTTTGGCATCTTCAGCATGCTATCACCATGCAAGCTTGGAGGGTGGAAAAAGAAAGAAGACGAACTGGTAATCGTTGTTGTTTGGTGAAAAGAATAAAGTGAAAACGGATAGTAAGTGTGGGGATTTAATGTTGGGTAGGGCACTGTTGGGGGAGCCAGCTGAGCGCGACAAGTGGTAAAAAAAACACAAGTCGGAGAGTTCGTTTTCTCACCTATAACACAGACCGTCCGAGTAGCATCATACAAGACACAGTCTGATTTATGGTTTACCTGACACCACACTCAGGTGAAGCACCTCCTTTTTCATAAGGAAGTCCAATACATACTATACTTCCGTATAAAAATTAAAAAGCGACTTTTTAACACATAATAATAATAATTAATTTTAAATCATTTTAAATATTGAATATATTATTTCGTATTATGAGTTAATTTTTGTTTTTTTATACACTTTTACTGCGGAAATGTCCAGACCGACGCATTGATGCAAGCATTGCTACTAACTAGTACCTATACTTCTTTTTTGCAGCATATGCTGAACATTCAACAAAGCCATGGCTGAGCATTTATCAAAGAACCTCCTCTTCCTCATTTTCTTTATAGCAGCTCATGCTAATGATGCAGCAACTCAACCCGCCAAACACTGCCTAACCAAATGCGGCCACGTCAGCATTCCCTTCCCGTTTGGCACCACAACGGATTGCTCCCTTGACACCAATTTTCTCATAAATTGCACCAACAATGTCCCATACTTATTGCCCTTATCAAACGACACCGCCCTAGTTCTCCTAAGCATATCCCTCGTCGATTCCGATCTCCGCGTTTCGTCGCCGGTAGCTAGCGATTGCTATAGCATCGACGACCAGGGCAAAATCAGCAACATTCAAACCGATCAGTTTCTTTTCTCCGGAAACTTTAGCATCTCGTGGACCCGAAACACCTTCACCGCAATTGGTTGTAACACACTTGGAGTAGTGGTGGCGTTTACACTGGAAGATCCGAGACGTTATCCCGCAACATGCTTTTCCTACTGCGAGAAACTTGAACATGCGAGTAATGGCTTCTGCACCGGCAGCGGTTGTTGCCGTATTAGTATTCCCCGCGCCGCAGAAGGGCGGTTATTAACGTTGATCGGTTATTATTTTGAGAACAATGACTTTAACAACAGCCAAGTGAGGGACTTCAACCCATGCAGTTATGCGTTCTTGGTGGAAGAAGGTGGCTATGAATTTCAGACGACACACCTGAAGAAGCTGGAGAGTACTGAGTTTCCGGTGGTTCTGGATTGGAGTATAGGGGACCAAACGTGTATTGAAGCTATGAAGAATCCTTCCAGCTTTGCGTGTAAGGCAGAGAACAGCACGTGTCACGATTCTGATAAGCGTCCTGGTTATGTTTGCAAATGCCCCTCTGGTTTTCAGGGTAACCCTTATCTCCTTCATGGTTGTCAACAAGGTACTATTATTCACCCTAACCAAAACTAATTTTTTATGGTTAATTTCTCATAGGTTTTTAATTTAATATTTTTATACTATAAAAAATAATTTTATACTGTAAAAAATTAGTTAATATTAACTAATCTAAAAATTAGTTTTTTTTTTATACATTTTCATTATTATTATTTTTCTGATTCAAATATATATACCGCATGTTGTTTCTTCTCCCATAAGTGAAGATGGTGACAAGTTTTCAATTCCTTAGATATTGATGAATGCGCTGGACCCAATGATTGCTTCCATGAAGCAAAATGCGAGAACACACCTGGCAGCTACAACTGTTTGTGTCCGGAAGGATTTGAAGGAGACGGGAAAAACAATGGAACTCGATGTAATAGTCCCAAGTCCAGTTATAGGACAAACAACACTTTGATTTATTCATTATGTTTGGGTAAGTGTACATTTAAACATCATTTTGATATATATATTTTGAACTTTTTTTCCTAAGTTGCTAGACAGTAACATAAAAATATTTGATAGTAGTTAGCATCAACTAATAGACTTGAAAAAAAAATATTATTCAATATAGTCCAAAGGTAATTAATTAGATGAATCATCATCATTATCTTAACTTTATTTAGTTATTATTAATCGTCAATGTCTAAGATAATAGCTTATCCCAAACACACACATATCCTCATAAAACAAAAATGTTATCTGCACATAACGTATCAATCTTCAAATTAGTAATCATATATATATATATATATATATATATATAGATTTTCGTGACTGATTCTTCCGAAAATCAATGATACTTGCACTCATTTTGGTGCGTTTGCATTGACCAGGCATCAGCATAGGCATCTTAGCGTTAGTTGTGGCAAGCTTTTATGTGCATTGGAAAGTGAACAAAAGAAAGCTCATCAAACTTAAAGAACAGTATTTTCAACAAAATGGCGGTTTCTTGTTGCAAGAACATATATCCAAACATAGAAACTCAAGCCAAATAGCCAAAGTCTTCACTATTGAGGAACTAAGAAAAGCAACCAACAACTTTGATGCATGCAAAATCCTAGGCCAAGGGGGCCAAGGAACAGTTTACAAAGGAGTATTATCAGACAATAAAACCGTAGCAATAAAGAAGTCCAAAATTAGTAGCCCAAGCCAAATTAATAAGGACTTCATCAATGAGTTAGTTGTACTCTCACAAATCAACCATAGGAATGTTGTTAAGCTCTTGGGTTGTTGTTTAGAAACAGAAATTCCCTTGCTTGTTTACGAATTCATTCCCAATGGTACTGTTTTTGAGCATCTTCATGGTCATGGAACATTTCTAAGACTTACATGGAAAACAAGATTGAGAATAGCTGCTGAAACTGCTGGGGCTTTAGCTTACTTGCATTTGGATACTTGTATCCCCATAATTCATAGAGATGTGAAAACTAGCAATATTCTACTTGATCATGATCTCACTGCAAAGGTTTCTGATTTCGGAGCTTCAAGGATTGTTCCTCAAGATAAAATTGAGTTAGCTACTTTGGTGCAAGGAACATGTGGGTATCTTGATCCAGAAACCTTCCTCACAAGCCAATTAACGGATAAGAGTGATGTTTATAGTTTCGGAGTTGTTCTTGCGGAATTATTTACAGGAAGAAAAGCTCTCTCTTTCGACATGCCGGATGCTGAGAAAAACCTTGCAATGTTCTTTGTAACTTCAATGGAAGAGAATCGTTTGCTTGATATTGTAGACAAGAGCATAATAAATGAAGCAAAGGTTGAGCATGTATATGAATTTGCCAAGATTGCAAAACAATGTTTAAGCTCGAAAGGAGAAGAAAGGCCTACAATGAAAGTAGTGGCAATGGAACTTGAAGGGCTTAGAGCTGAGGAAAAACATATATGGTGCCGGGAGAAGGAGGAATTTCCATCTGAAGAAACTGAAATCCTTCTCAAAGCATCACCTTCTATTAGCAATAATCTTGAAGAAGAATACTTTATGCTTTTGGACCGAATTTAGTATCATTTTTAGGCAATAATTAATTCATTCTACTCCCACTAATTCTATTTTGTAAAGAAGTGATATACATATGTTAGCTATACACTTATGTTAACAAATCTTTCTTAATTCTCTAAGTCTAATATAAATATAGATTTAATTAATATGTGTCTTACCAGGTTAAAATTATTATTTAAAAAATATATAAAATTTAATTTTAATGTATTTATTATAAATTTTAAAAAATTTAATAACTTTACTAATGATACCTTTAGCATATTTTTTAGAATATATATTAGTTAAACACTGTATATGAAAATATATTTTAGTTAATTCTTAATTCGCTACAATACTTTTGGTAGTTAGCGGCGGTTCTGGAGTAATATTGTGGTGGTTTTGAACCGCCACTAAACATTTTGCGACGGTTAAATTTACCGTCGAAAGATAGATCGCGGGCAAACGATTAGCGACAGTTTATGCTAATTATTGGAATAACCGCCGCAAAATATAAATTGATTTTGCAACAATAGAGAATGAGAGAAAAGAGAAAGAAAGATAAAGATGAAGAATGAGAATGATAGTGAGAGTGAGAGTTTGTTAATTTTAGAAAAAAAATTTATTTAAATTGTAAAAAAATATCGGATGACATATTTTGATTTATCAAATTATTTATATAAAATATAAATTATATATAGAGTAAAAATAGTAGAGAGAAGTAGAAAATTGGAGAGAGGTAGATAAGAGAATTTAGGAAGGGAGTTTATTAATTTTGAAAAAAATATTTTCTCTCAATTTTAATAAGAGAGTGTCATGTGACACATTTGATTATTAAATTAGATAGTAATATATGATACATAATATAGGTATATTTCAATTTCAATTTTAATTTTAATGTAATAAAAGAATGTTAGGTTGCACATTTTGATTGTCAAATTAGTAATTAGTCATTGATATTGATAATGATATATAAAATAGATAAAGTGGTTAAAAAAATGAAAGAAATAAAGAAAGGAAGAGGGAGGAGAGGAGAACTCTTTAATTTTGAAGAGAAATATTTGATTTCAATTGCAATGAGGGAGTGACATATGACACATTTTGGTTGTAAAATTAGTAAGGAGGAGAAAAGAATTCTTTAATTTTGGAGGAAAAAATTTAATTTCAATTACAATGAGAGAGTGACATGTGTCACATTTTGGTTGTAAAATTAGTAAGGGGGAGGAAAAATTCTTTAATTTTGGAGAAAAAAATTTGATTCCAATTGCAATGAAAAAGTGACATGTAGCATATTTTAGTTGTAAAATTAGAGATATATAATAGATATAAAAAAAATAAATCTTTATTTAAATTAAATTTAATTAAATTATGTATAAATTATAATATGATCCATGCCTTTATATATATATGTAATATATAAGGTACCTATAATAACTATGATCAGATATAAAGTATATCACAAAAAATTGTGTGGCAATCAAATGTGTTGATATGATATATATAATTATTAGCGCTATATACATTAAAGAGTCATTTGGCTTGGAGGCAACATGACATTGTTAAAACTTTTTCTTTGATTTAATTGTTTTAAAAAAGTTAATTTTGAGTTAATTTTATAACTATCAGTATAATTTTTTTATGCTAATATCTAAATATATTTTTATATACATAGAAAAAAATATTATTTTTAAATAGCAAGTATAAAAATTAATTATTTTTATTTGTGCAACGGACTTAATAGTTAACACTTAATTAAATGTAAAAGTATACACGTTAAATTATTTTAAATTCTAGATAACGAATGTTAAAATTAATTATTAATAAAAAATTAGAATTTTTCATATGAAAATAATAACTAAAAATCTTATTATTTGATTTTTTAATCTACAGATACCTTGGTCTTTTTATGTAGAGACTTTTGTCAACTTACGATTTTTTTTTATAAAAATAGTTTGATTTTATAAATCTTTTGTGCTATGCATAATCTATATTGTCAAAACAAAGTGGACCGTAATTTTAAAAAAATTATATTCCCGCAATATTATTAAGGGTAAAAATACTAGTTCATATTTAATTATGACCGGATCAATCGATTCAACCTGTGACTCATCGGTTGAACCAGTGACCGGTAATCCAATTATATGACCAGGTCGATTACTGATTCGATTCTAATAACTATGTTCCTGTTACTTTTTCATTATTTTGCCTATTTTATTTTGTCTGTTTTTCAACTTAATTTATTAGAAATTAATTAAAATAAAAAATTTAATGGTTGATTGAACTTTGTTTGCCTCTTTTATTTTAACACTTAGGTTGATTGCCTTAATTTAATGGTTTTGGGTCGCAATATTACATATTTGTCTACTTTAAGTATTTTAATCTTTATGCTTGATTGAACTTTATTTTAATATTAAAAATTCAGACGTTGACTTATTTTTTTCTTTTACAGTTACACTTGAAGGTAAACTTAAAAGATGTTATAGTAAACGAGAAAATCCAATTTGTAAATTTTTTTACATGATTAATCAAAATATATTTTTGTAAGTGGTTAATTTTTTTTCATAAAACAAATACAAAAATAATGTAACGATTTAAGTAACAGTGATTCAAAAATATTTCTCAAATAAAGTAATGAGAACGTAAGTAAATCATACCCAGTTATTTAAAAAAAAAATGAGTTAGACGTATTTTGCGGCGGTTATAACAAAATCGCCGAAAAATGCCAATCAATTAGCAAGCTTCCTCTTATTCGTCGCATCAACAGCCGCAATATCTCATTTGGCCGTCAATAGCTTATCTAGCACCACAATAATTCATTTTTCGGCAGTTACATCAAAACCGCCAAAAAATGCCAATCAATTGGCAAGCTTCTTTTTATTTGTCGCATCAACAGCCGCAATATCTCATTTGACGACGGTTTTCAATAATCACCGCTAAAAATCCGCCGTAATCTGCCGTTTTTTGTGTAGTGATACACTAATAATTAAAAATTACTAAATTATTATGAATTAGTCCATCCTCTGTCTTTCACATTTTTCTTTTATAATGAACTCCTATAAAATTAGCTAATTGATTTATTATCCACTATCTTAAAAGAAGTTTAAAGAATTCAGTTTTGCATTATTCAGTTTTGAATTCATTTATTTTGATACTTTTAATTAGTTATATCACATACACTATCCAGATACTCACCTAATGGAGAAGCAACAAAGGAAAATATGTTATTTGGCTAAGCAACATTATCAACGATAAAATGATAATTGATTATGCAACTTATTCAATGGCTCACACCAGTTTAATGTCTCCAGTACTCTCCACCTCATTTGAACTGTGACAAAGCTCTTGAATTAGTATGAACTATTGGAAAGAAAAGAGAGAGATCACTGAGTTTCTTGGAATGTAAGCTATATTGATCTGACATCAGAAATTGGTCCATACAAGTGCAGTTTGCTGACCTTATATATGAGCCTATTACATATAATACACATATGCTAAATATAGAAAGAAACTAACTACCAATAACCTATCCCAATAAATTTTTTGTATAGATTTTTTTTTATTTTTTATTTGTCTTATGCTTAATTTTTTTTTAAGATTAAAAAAATCAAGTTCTAAATCTTTTAATTATATAAACTCTGATATAATATTAAAATATTATTTTTTTCAAAAATTTAAATTAATAAAAAAATAGATAAATCGTTATATGTCTGAAAATTAGAATTTTTTTTATTGCAGAACAAATGAATTATTGCCTAATATTAATATTAAATTCAGTCCAAAAGCATAAAGGATTCTTCAGCATTATTATTGCTAGTAGAAGGTGCTTTGACCAGGATTTCAGTTTCTTCAGAGGACAATTTCTCCTTCTCCCACAACCATCTATGTTTTTCCTCAGCTCTAATCCCCTCAAGTTCCATTGCCACTTCTTTCATTGTAGGTCTTTCTTCTCCTTTCAAGCTTAAACACTGTTTTGCAATCTTGGCAAATTGATACACATGCTCAACCTTTGCTTCATTTATTATGCTCTTGTCTACAATATCAAGCAAACGATTCTCTTCCATTGAAGTTACAAAGAACATTGCAAGGTACTTTTCAGCATCCGACGCGTCAAAAGAAAACGCTTCTCTTCCTGTAAGTAATTCTGCAAGAACAACTCCAAAACCATAGACATCACTCTTATCTGTAAATTGCTTTGTGAGAAACGATTCTGGGTCAACATACCCCCAAGTTCCTTGCAACAAAGTGAGTACCACAGTTTTACCTTGAGGAACAATTCTTGAAGCACCGAAATCAGAAACCTTTGCAGTGCGATCATGATCAAGTAGAATATTGCTAGTTTTCACATCTTTGTGGATTACGGGGATACAAGTATCCAAATGCAAGTGAGCTAAAGCCCCAGCAGTTTCAGCAGCTATTCTCAATCTTGTTTTCCATGTAAGTCTTAAAAATGGTTCATGACCATGAAGATGCTCATAAACAGTACCATTGGGAATGAATTCGTAAACAAGCAAGGGACTTTCTGTTTCTAAACAACAACCCAAGAGCTTAACCACATGCCTGTGGTTGATTTGTGACAGTACCAACTAACTCATTGATGAAGTCCTTATTAATTAATTCAATTAGGCTTGTGTCATTAGTGTTGGACTTTTTTATTGCTACAGTTATATTATCTGATAATACTCCTTTGTAAACTGTTCCTTGGTTCCCTTGGCCAAGGATTTTGCCTGCATCAAAGTTGTTGGTTGCCTTCCTTAGTTCCTCAAGAGTGAAGACTTTGGTTATTTGGCTTGAGCAGTTATGTAGGGGGCCAAGGATTTTGCCTGCATCAAAGTTGTTGGTTGCACTCCTTAGTTCCTCAATAGTGAAGACTTTGTCTATTTGGCTTGAGCAGCTATGTTTGGCTATATGTTCTTGCAACAATGAACCCACATTTTGTTGAAAATTATGTTCTTGAAGTTTGATGACCTTTGTTTTGTCCACTGTCCAATGCACATAAAAGCTTGCCACAACTAATGCTAAGATGCCTATGGTGATGCCTGGTCAATGCAAACCCACCAAAGTGAGTGGAATTTTTAATAAAATTGTGAAAGAATAGAAAAAAAATGAAGAAATTTTATAAATTGTTGATTGATTGAATTGAATTAAATTGTAAATTATAAAGGTAAAACTAAATATATATAGAGCATTAATTTATGAAAAATAAAAACAAATAAAAATAAGATGAGAACAAATAACTATAAGATAAAATAAAATAATAGAGTAAAATTATAACTGAATTTATGTATTTTATTGGATTGAATTTATGGATTTCGAGACTTTTTTATTGTTGTTATGGATTAAGATAGAAGAGTAGTTTAATAATTTTTGAGAAAAAGAAAAAATGTCTTTTGGCTAAAGATTCAAGATTGAGAACAAATGTTTTCATGTTAAGTTAATAATTAAAAGTTTTGAGGTCACAAAGATTATGTTTAAATGTACACTTACCCAAACATAATGAATAAATCAAAGTGATCTTTGTCCTAGTACATCGAGCTCCGTTGTTTCTCCTGTCTCCTTCAAATCCCTCCGGACACAAACAATTGTAGCCGCCAGTTATGTTCTGGCATTTTGCTTCATGGAAGCAATCATTGGGTCCCCCGCATTCATCAACATCTAAAATATGAAAACTTGTCATCATCATCACTTATTCACTTAAGGGAGAAGAAACAACATACGCACGGTATTTATATTTGAACCAGAGAAATAATAATAATAAAAATTGTATAAAAAAACCTCTGGATTAATTAATATTAACTAATATTTTTCTTTAATTATTAATTTTTTTTTTTGATTCTCTGAGGTTTTAGAGTTTAGTCTGTTCGACGGCTGCTGCAGATGGGGTAGGATGTTGCCATCCAAAGGTAAATTTTTTGGGGCGTTAAAAATAGTGTTGAAACTTGAAAGAAAAAAAAGTTAAGAAAAAAAACTCTAAATATAAGGATAACTTCAAAATATAAAATATAAATTAACAGAAATTAATTATTAAAAATTAGTTTTTTAAAAATATTAAAATTATTTTTTAAATTAGTTATTATATATTTATATAAATAATTTAATTTATTTTTAGTATATATTTTATATTTTAAAATTTATTTCATATAAATGAATAATTTAAGAATTGATTTTTTATATTAGAAATATTATTTGTATACTAAAATTAATTACTAAAATCAACTACTAATATATTTATGTATAAATATATATATAGTTTAATTTATTTTTAATGTATATTTATATACTAATATATCTTTTACATTTGTGGCTGATTTTAGTGTATACTTAATAAATTAATATAGTGATATATATATATATATATATATATATATATATATATATATATATATATATAATTTAGTTGAAAAAATAAAGCGGTGAATAATAGATTTGGATTCTCTAAATTTTAAATTTTACTTTAAAAAGTTAAGTGTGATCTCCCACTATTTATTTCATAAATAGGACTAAGAATAAATATGAGACTAAGAATAAATACGAAAGAAAAACCATTCAATAAAAAAATATTATACTTTATCCTATAAAGTAAAATATTCAAAATTTAAAAGGTCTAAATTCGTCAATAATAATACCTTTTTGACAACCATGAAGGAGGTAAGGGTTACCCTCAAATCCAGAGGGGCATCTGCAAAGATAACCAGAACGTTTATCAGAATCGTGAGACGTGCTGCTCTCTGCCTTACACGCAAAGCTGGAAGGATTCTTCATAGCTTCAATACACGTTTGGTTCCCTACACTCGAATCCAGAACCACCGAAACTCAGTACTCTCCACCTTCTTCCACTAAGAACGCATAACAGCATGGGTTGAAGTCACTCACTTCACTGTTGTTAATATTAAACCACTCTCTCACTTTAATCTATAACAACAATAAAAAATTTTTAGTATAAATCCAATTATAATTTTATTTTTTTATCTTTCATAAATCAATACTCTTATCTTATTTTTATTTGTTTTTATCTTATCTTTAGTTTTATTTTCATAATTTATAATTCATTCAATCAACAACTAATCAAAAAATACAAAATATATTTTTTTTAAAAATAAAAAAATAAAAAATGTACTTTATATTTTTTTATTGATTGAATGATTATTAATTAATTGAATTATAAATTATAAAAATAAAACTAAATATATATAGAATATTAACTTATGAAAGATAAAAATAAAATAAAAATAAATAAAAATAAGATAAAATAAAATAATAAAAATTAAAATTATAATTGAATTTATATATTTTGTTAGGTTGAATTTATGAGTTACGAGACTTATTTATTGTTGTAATGACCTAAAGTGAAAGAGCTAATGTAACAGTTAAAGTCATTGTTCTCAAAAGAATAACCGATCACCGTTAACCACCCATGTGCGGGGCGGGGAATACTAATACGGCAACAACCACTGCCGGTGCAGGACTCATTACTCGCATAATTGGAATTTGTTGCAGAAGGAGAAGCATGTTGTGGGATAAGGTCTCAGTTCTTCCGCTGAAAAATTGTTATACCCCACAACTAATCCAAGTGTGTTACAACCGATTGTGGTGAACGTGTTTCTGTTTCATGAGATGCTAAAGCTTCCCGATATAAAAAAGTAATCGGTTTCAGTGTGGCTGAGTTTTCCCTGGTCGATGCTATAGCAATCGCTTGCTACCGGCGACGGAACGCGGAGTTCGGCATCGTCCAGGGATATGCTTAGGAGAGTTAGGGCTCTGTTGTTTGTTGGTAAGGGCAAGTATGGGAGATTGTTGGTGCAATTTATGAGAAAATTGGTGTCGAGGGAGCAATCCGTTGTGGTGCCAAACGGGAAGGGAATGCTGACGTGGCCGCATTTGGTAAGGCAGTGTTTGGCGGATTGAGTTGCTGCATCATTAGCATGACCTGCTAAAAAGAAAATGAGGAAAAGGAGTTTCTTCTTTGATAAATGTCAGCCATGCGCGGTTTAGTTGAGTGCTTAGCATATGCGGCAAAAAAGTTAGTATAACTACTAGTTGTACTACCATTGCTTGCATTGGTCTGGAGTCTCTACATATCCATCCAAGTGTATCAAAAACAGAGATTATTAACTCATTCATAATAATTTAGTAAAACAAAACTTTTTGGTACTTATGATTTCTTTTGTTTAAATTGTCTAAAAATAGAAATTAAAAAAATAAAATTTATCTTTTTATTTCTAAAATTTATATAAAAAATTTAGGCATCATAAAAAGGAGAATAATTTACTGTATTAAACCAAAAGCATTCTAATATTAGACAAATTTTCTAAAATGCAAAAGGCTACTGTACGTTCTAATTTTCATTTTTATATAAATTTAATTTAATAAATTCATTTTAGTCAAACACATATTAAATAAAAATAATTGAATTTAAATTGCATGCATTTGAATATCACGTATAAATCGATTTAAAATCCTTATTAAATCGGTACAAATATATATATATATATATATATATATATATATATATATATATATATATATATATATTGAATCCATTCAATTCGATCTGTACACGTGAAGACAGGCATATGATAAATCGTAATTGAATTCAAATTGTATGCATTTAAATATCACGTATAAATCGATTTAAAATCCTTACTAAATCGGTACAAATATATATATATATATATATATATATATATATATATATATATATATATATATATATATATTGAATCCATTCGATTCGATTTGCACACGTGAAGACAGTATGACAAATCGAAGCCAATGATTTTGATCGAGTGACTTTATCAAATCGAGGCCCATTGATTAGATTTGTATGTGAAAACTCTCTCAAGCAATTTCAAGCTCATTTATTTTTGATAATTTTAACTTTTTAAATAAACTTTTTAAATATTTTTTAAATTGTTTTACATGGAATAAAATATTTTTTGTAGTAAAATATAAACAAATTTATTAAAAAATATATCTATTCAAATTTCAAGTACAATACTCTTCTACATAATTAATAATTTAAAAATTATTTTATTTAATGCGAACAATTAAAAAAATTATATTTAAATATAAAATATTTATGCATGTATTCAAATTTTAAATAAAATACTCTATATAATCAATAATAATTTAAAAATTAAAAAAATATTTTATTTCATAAATTAAAAAAATAAGCTAACAAAATATTTAATAATTTAAAAATTATTTTATTTAATGCGAACAATTAAAAAAATTATATTTAAATATAAAATATTTATGCATGTATTCAAATTTTAAATAAAATACTCTATATAATCAATAATAATTTAAAAATTAAAAAAATATTTTATTTCATAAATTAAAAAAATAAGCTAACAAAATATTTAATAATGAGACTTCTTTAAAATTAATATCTATTTATTAAATTAAATATAATATATAAAATAATATATTTTAATATTTTTTTAATATTCCTAATAATAAGATTATTATGTATAAATTGTTAACTTTTTTTTAACAGAACAAATAATAATAATAATAATAATAATAATAATAATAATAATAAGATTATTGAAAATACTTAAAAAGAGTACTAAAAAAGTATGTTGAGTGATTAAGTCTATAATAAAGTGGGTATAATATATTTATATTTTTCTCTCTTATAAAAATATTTCTGCAAGTTATTAATTTATTCTTATTAAAATTAAAAAATTTAATATAACTTTATATATTAATAAATATATAAATTTATTTAATTTTTATATATTTATATTTATTATAATATTTTAAAAATTAAAAAATTTATTTATTAAATATAATTTAATAAATTATTTTCAAAACAAACACTTTATCAAACTAGTTTACATAGTGTGTCATTCATAAGGATTGAATCATATAGTGCCATACATACTAAATCGACACTAAGGTTGCGTTTGTTTTTGAGTGGAGGATAAGATATCGAGAACAAGACACAAAATTTTGTATTATGTTTTTGAGATACAAAATTTTGTGTTTTTATATACTATTTGGTGATAAATTAGAATAAATTATGAAAATTTAATTTATTCTCATTTTTTTATTTAAAATTTTTGAAAAGAAAGAGATAATAATAAAAAATATAATTATAAAAAAGTAATAAAAATAATAAAAAAAAAAATAAAAAATAAAGTTATGCCTCTTATTAGTGTCTCTGTGTTTTTCCTAACAGTATGGACATAAAATATACTAATTTAGTATTCTTGAACACAATATCTCTGTCTATTTCTCATCTCTCAAAAATAATTTTGCGTCTCTATGTTCCTGTACAAATCGAATCAATAGGCTTCAATTTGCTAAAGCCACTAAATCAAAGCCAATATTTACCATGTGCTTGCCTTCACGTGTGCAGTTCGAATGGAATGGATTCGATTTACTATACATGTATATAAATCGAATCTATTTGTATCAATTTAGTAAAGATTTTAAATCGATAAATTCGATTTATACGTGACATTCAAATGCATGTAATTCAAATCAAATCACTTTAATTTAGTAGGTGTTTGACTAAATAGAATTTGTTAAATTCAATTTATATAAAAATGAAAGTTGAGACATTTAGGTATCCTTTTGCATTTTAAGAGAGTTGCGTAATATTGGAATGCTTTTAGTTTACGCGTAAAATGTCTTTTTGCAAAGACATTTATATGTCGCGTTATTATTAGATGTATTGATGAACTGATTGTGTGGAAGCATTTAATCTTGTTATTTGTGAGACGGATTGTGTGGAAGCATTTAATCTTGTTATTCAAGATGGTTTTGGGTTTATTGATCCATTGGTGCTCAAAATAAGAGATATCATGCATTGGAATTAGCGTGTTGACTTTTGTTTGATTATGAAAGATGCAAACACGGTGGCAGATACTATGGCAAAGATAGCGATGAAGTTACAACTTTCGCATGTGGAGTTTCTTTCACCTTGGGAGGAGTTTAAGAGTAGTCTTAAACGGGACTGCCCCTCTATTTAAGCAGTTCCTTGTTTTGTTTTTCTTTGTTTAATTTATTTTAGTCACAAAAAAAAAAATAAACCGATTATTTTTAAATTTCTTAACAAATTAGAATAAAATCGATTTTTTTATAACAATAACAATAAACCCAATTGTTATAAGATCCGATTAAACCAACCAATTTACATAACCTACTGGATCGTGATTTTTTTTGTTTTTTTTTTAATAAAAATTAGGGATATATTTATCTTTTTATAAAAAATTTAAATATGATTCGGTTTAGATTGTGTAAATTGATCGGATCAAATCGGATTTAATAATTATAGTGTGGATAATTGAATTTATTATTGTTATTATAATAAACCCATTTTGTTCTTGTTTATTAAAAAAATAAATTATTAATCAATTTAATAAAAATGTCCAATAATATTATGACACATATAAATGTCTTTAAAAAAAAGACATTTTTAATATCTTTATTAAAGTAGTCCCTTTAATTTAATACAGGAAATTACCCTAAAAAGAACCTTTAGTAATTTTCAATTGTTAAAAAAATATATAAATATTAAAACTTAATTAAGACTTAGTTGAAATGTTTTTTTTTTGCAAGAATTTAGTAAATATACATGCTCTACAAGTGCATCATACAATAATAAAAAATTAATTCTTTTAAATATACAATAAGTACATCATATTAGAAACTTAAATTTTCTGCTACATTTTTAGGAGCCAATATTGTATAACTAATTTATAACCAATATTCAACTCAGGAAAAAAATAAAAACATTTTAAAATAAAAGTATCCAAAATTCAATTAAAAGAAACATTCGAACACATTCAACAAAATTCATTTTTAGTAGCTTTTATATTAGATTTATTTGACAATCAGTTATAATATTGACTGAAATTGATTATTATAGTATTGATTTTTTGGTATTAATTAAATTTTATATACTTTTTATAAAAATCTTTTTAATTAGTAATTTAATATATATTTTTAATGTATGCATTAGTTAAGTCTATATTTATATTAGCGTTAGAGAATCATTAAAAGAGTTTAGTTGAGATATGTTTTTAATATATATAATAAAATTATTAATTGAAAATTTATAAAAGAAATACAGAGTTTAATTTTTTAATTTGTTATATATTTTTTAAAGTAAAATATTTTAAAACTTTACTAATAATAATATTTTGGATTTAGCGTTAAAATTATTAATTTTAAGTTTCTATAAAAAGATACAAAGCTTTGTTTTCAATATGATTCTTACTTATTTATTAAAATGAAAAAGTTAAAAACTTCTAATGATAATAATTTTAAAAATATATATTAAAAGTTTTTAACCTTTATTAAGGAGAATGAGAGAAGGAAAGAGCGGGGCGAGCGGTTGAGGGTGAAACACGATGAGGAAGATGGCCATGTCATCGGAAGAGATAAGGGAGAGAGTGTGGGTGGGTGTGTATTCGGTGTTAAGGAGGGTTCTTCTCGAGAGGGGTTAGAAAAGCCATCCAATATCTCTTTTAGAGATAAAGTCATTGGTGCAGAAAAGTCTAAGGCCTTTGCATTAGTAGGGTCTTTATCTGGGGATGGTATCGCGACGGTGACAAGTAAGTAGGGTGATTCTCGTCCACCAAGTATCAGTTTTACCAAGGAGGCAAAGACCTGTCTAGCTGAACCTTATAAGGAAGTCATCGTGATCAAGGTGCTAGATAAGTATTATGGCTACACGGCTCTCATGCATAAGCTTCAAATAGTATGGCGCATCAAAGGAGGGTTTGATTTGTTGGATGTGGGGTTTGGATATTTTTTGGTTAAATTTGATATTGCTGCGGATCGTGAGAAAGTCATTCTTGGTGGCCCGTGGTTGATAGATGGTCACTATGTTGCAGTAAAGCCATGGGATGTGGATTTTAGGCCATGCGAAAAATCCTTTGGATCAACGCTGGTATGGATTCGAATCTCGGGACTTCCGATTTTGTGCTACTAGGAACAAGCAATGCTGCGAATTGCTTCTGTAATAGGGATTCCGGTGAAAGTAGATTTGGCCACTAAGCTTGCATAAAGAGGAAAATATGCCCGAGCTTGTGTTCAAATTAATCTTGAGTTGCTTGTAATCAAACATATTATAGTGGAGGGTGTGACTTGTAAAGTGGAGTACGAGAGTTTACAGTTGATTTGTGCTACTTGTGCACGGTATGGACATGATAAATCGTTGTGCATAGAGAATGAGACCTTGGAAGGAAACAGAAATTCTTCTAGTAATGGAAAAAATAATGAAGTCCCGACACTAGTGCCACACAACAATCATGAGATTCAAAAATAGGCTGAATCAGAAGCTCATGATTTGGGTGAGAATCCTCGTAATTTGGGTGAGAAATTAGGAGTTGTTAAAGGAAAAAATGTGGTTACGAAATTATTGGCTCCTCAGTGCCTGATGGTCATGTTAATGAGGCATGCATGGATGATGAAGTCAAATTTTCTCATGAATCTAAGGGCTGTCAATTTTCTCATCAAAGAGCAGACATGTTTGCTACTTCATTAGGGGATAGTGGTTTGTTTTATCTGAAGACTATTGGGAGGCGGTTTTCTTGGTACAAGAAGGTGAAAAATTATGTTGACGTGGCAAAAAAGCTTAATCGAGTCTGTATAAATAGTAGTTGGTTATCTATCTTTCCAGAGGCTTATGCAGAAGTTTTAAATAGGCTTCAGTCTGATCATTGCCCTATTCTGGTGCGTTGTAAAGGTCGTCCTCAGCCTAAAGGGAATCGACCTTTCCAATTTGTTGCTGCTTGGGCTACTCATCTTGGGTATAGGGATATTGTGAACCAGTCATGGTGTTCTGGTAATAGAGGAATTCATGGCAAACTTTTGGAAGTACAGAAGAATTCACTAGAGTTTAACTCGAAGGTATCTGGTAACATTTTTGTTAAGAAATGTGAATTAGAGCGGCAGATTAATTATTTACAAAAGCGTTTGGAAGTGGGGGATAGTATTTATTTGAGTCAGAAAGAGCAACAGTTGCTTGATGATTATAATAATACTTTAGTGCAAGAAGAGCTCCTATGGTTTCAAAAGTCCAGAGAGTAGTGGGTAAGGTTTGGGGATAGGAATAAAAGATTATTTCATATTCAAACTCTTGCGCGAAGGAAGTATAATAAGATTCATGGCCTTTTTCTCAAGGATGGAGTGTGGAAAACTGATCCAGAGGTTCTGAATCAAGAAGCAGAGTCTTTTTATAAAAGCTTATTCTGTCATTTGGATGATGTTGATTTGGGTTGCCTTGGTGATGTGCCTCTTCCTTCTCTAAATGAGGAAGCCTGCAATAATCTTACGGCACCAGTTACTATGGAGGAAGTCAGAACAGCTGTTTTTCACATGAACTCTTTTAAAGCTCCGGGTCCTAATGGGTTTTAAGCTTTCTTCTTCAAAGAATATTGGGAGATCATTGGTCTTGATGTTTAGAAGATGGTTAAGCAGGCATTCTCCGGTGTTACTCTTGATCCGAGAATGTTGGAGACTTTACTGGTTCTCATTCCAAAGGTTGAATCACCGATATCTATGAAAGATTTCAGGCCAATTAGTCTCTGCAATGTTGTTTACAAGATCATCACGAATGTCCTTGTTAATAGGCTTCGTCCTCATCTTGCGGAGATTGTTGGCCCGCTTCAAGGAGGATTTATTCTAGGGCGAGAAACTCCTGACAACATCATTATTGCTCAAGAAGTCCTCCACTTTATGAAGAAGACTACATCAAAGAAAGGCACACTGGCCTTTAAGATTGATCTGGAGAAAGCTTATGACAGAGTTGACTAGAATTTTTTAACTCATACCCTTAAGAGCTTTGGTTTTCCTATTCCTACACTTAACTTGATTATGAATTGTGTCACTGCTTTTTCTTTAGCTATTCTTTGGAATGGGAGTCGTCTGAATGGCTTTACTTCTAGCCGAGGTCTTAGACAAGGAGACCCTATGTCACCCTATCTTTTTGTGTTGTGTATGGAGCGATTGGCATGCTTTATTAGTCATCAGGTTGATTTGGGCTTCTGGGAGCCGGTTGCTATTTCTAGAAGGGGACCAAGAATATTCCATTTAATGTTTGCGGATGACTTACTTATATTTTGTAAAGCTACAAAGAGACAAGTGCAAAATGTGATGTTGCTTTTAGAAACTTTTTGCGAAGCATCTGGGATGAAGATTAATGTGGAGAAGTCTAAAGCGCTTTGCTCCAAGAATGTCTCTGCAACGAAGGAAAGAGGTTTTCACTGGGGTATCCTCTATCAGATTTGTCCAGGACTTGGGCAAATATCTTGAAATTACCCTTAGCCATTTTAGGGTGACTCGTTCAGCTTTCAATGGTGTCCTGGATAAGATTCGGAGTAGGCTAGCAAGCTGGAAAGGGAGTTTACTCAATCGGACTGGTAGACTCTGCTTGGTTAATTCTGTTGCCGCCGCTATTCCCACGTACCAGATGCAGGTCTCTATTTTTCCCAAAGGAATCATTAGTAAATTGGAGTCTATGATGAGGAATTTTTTTTGGAAAGGACAAGTTAATGAAAGAGGATTGAATCTTGTTAGTTGGAAGGTACTGGTTACTCCAAAAAAAATATGGAGGTTTGGGGATTAGAGATCCTTATTGTGTAAATATTGTTTTTCTTGGGAAGCTAGTTTGGACTTTTTTCCAACAGTCAAACAAGCTATGGGTCCAATTGTTGGATGCCAAATACCGATCATCTCTAGATGTCTGTTTTAGTTATCCTAAGAATAAAGACTCTCCCATTTGGAGGTGTCTTTGCAAGGCTTGGGAAGTGTTGAAGGATGGGTTTGCTTAGTGTATTGGAGATTTGAACAAGAATTTTTTATTTTCTAGCTGGAAGAGAGAAGGACGGTTATCTAATGAGATGGATTATGTTCACATTTCTGATTTGAATCTCCGGATACAGGATATTTGGTCGGTTGGTAGGTGACATTTGGATACTCTTTATTATCCTTTATCTCAAAATTTGAAAGGTAATATTCTCTCTTACAATCCAGATGAACAAGCAGGTCCGAAAGTGGGTTGGTATTAGAGTGAGTCTGCTGCCAAAGTCTATAACTCACACAATGGTTACTTGTGGTTGTGTAAGCAGTTGTTTGGTTGGGAGGAGCGGGAGAATTGGCTTTGGCTTTGGCATCAGCTTGTTCCGAAAAAGCATAAGTTTTTGGCTTGGTTGTGTCTTAAGGAGGCTCTTCCTACTGCAAGTTTTCACTTTAGAAGAGGGATGTTGTCATCGGATAGGTGTCCAAGATGCCTTTCTAGCCAGGAATCGATTTTACATTGTATTTGGGATTGTCCAAAAGCTCAGCTTGTCTGGCATAGGTTGGATATTTCTTGTCATCCTTTGGATTTGAAGAACTGGTTCTTGTATCATAGCAGAGAGCATCCGTTCAAGTTCTTTTCAGGACTTAGGTGGATATGGCGAGTAAGGAATAATGACATCTTTAATCCCATGAAACTTGGCCTCTGGAAAAAGTGATTTGTCTGGCATTAACTTCAGAAAAAGAGTTTAGGAATAGTTTTGAATTACAACGTATGTCCCTTCCCTCTACTCTAAATGATTTTTGGAATCCCACATCCATTGATACTTTTAAGATTAATTGTTATGCTAGTTATTTTGGTTCGGGTGATAATGTTGGTTTTACTTGTGTTATTAGAAATTGTAATGGGAGTTGGCAAATGGGGTGTTTGTGAATGATTGAGAGTAATAATATTCTTCAAGGAGAATTGTTTGTTATTTGGAGAGGATATCTCTTAGCTTGGGATGTGGGTTAACGAGATGTTATTTGTGAGACGGATTGTGTGGAAGCATTTAATCTTGTTACTCAAGATGGTTTTGGGTTTATTGATCCATTAGTGCTCAAAATAAGAGATATCATGCATTGAAATTGGCGTATTGACTTTCGTTTGATTATGAGAGATACAAACACGGTGACAGATACTATGGCAAAGATGGCGATGAAGTTACAACTTTCGCATGTGGAACTTTTTTCACCTTGGGAGGAGTTTAAGAGTAGTCTTAAATGGGACTGTCTATCTATTTAAGCAGTTCCTTGTTTTGTTTGTTTTGTTTTTCTTTATTTAATTTATTTTAGTCAAAAAAAAATTTAAAAATATATAGTAGTTAACTTCTAATAATTTTAATATGTGTCATTAAATGTTATTTTAGCTAAATTTTTAGTATAGTTACAAATTAAAAATAGTTTATCTATTAATGCCGGCATATCAAACAATTGGGAAGGCAATAATGACAAATTAAAACTCATTTGGTCCCTTTTTTTTTTTGTCGCTCTTTTTTAAACTTTTCTTTTTAGTGTCTAGTCAGTTGATTTAGTCTAGTATTGCCTGCAAACAAAGCATTCATTAATTTTCTCCGTCCATAAATCACATTTTTATTTGAGAAAAAGAAAATAATAACAATGAGCTTTTGAAAAAAAATTACAAGAATATGATAAAGTAAATTGCACTTAACACACCAAATACATATTTCTGTTATACAGTAATCGATTAATAGCTGATTTTTTTATATATGTAACGTAATTATTTAACTAAAATGTATTCTAATGATATTAGTTAAAAAATAATAATGCTTTTTAAAATTTAAATATATTTAATATATTAAAAATATAAATATCTTATATTTCAATATAATTTTTCTCGTAAAAAAAAAAGAAATAACTGATTCTCAACTGATCGAATGCATTTTAAGAAGAAGCATTTCATTGATCTTGACATCTTCTCGTCATTTGGTCAACGGCGAAACTTTCCACACGGCTTTTTTTTTTTTTGGTGACTTCCACACGGCTTTAGCCCTTCTTCGAAAGTTCCCTTTATTAAACGAGGAATGCTAAAGTAAAAAATAAATAAAAAAATATAAATACACAATAAAAATATTAAATAATATGAATAATTAATATATTAGATATTTATTTTATTAGATATGAAAATAATTATTTTAATATTAAAATTTAAGTATTTTAATTTGATTTAATTGATAATTATTTTTTTGTTGAAGATAGTTATTGATTATCTAATATTATTCAAAAATAAAATAAAATTAAAATTTAATATTTCTACATATTCGTTTCTTCTACGAAAAGAAATAAATAGATTTGTAAGAGAGATGAGACGAGAACATAAATATTTATTAAACAAGAATTCAGTAAAATTTTATTGTCATTTTCTGTATTATGCAAATTTTTAATAAATATAAATTAATTTAATATCTAATAATTTGAGAACAAAATTTATTTCTCTTCTAAATAAATATCAATTTTTAAATGTGCTAAAAATCCTTTTTTAAATGAAACAAATAGAAAAGAAAAAGAACTAAAATTTTAAAAGTTGAATTAAAAGAAAAACAAATGCAAGAAAAAAAAAACTGAGAAATGAAAGCAAACAAACAAACACAAACAAAGACTTTCGACCAAATGGAAGGGTATGAAAAGAATTTTATAGAAAAAAAAAAAATTTTGGTAGACTCCAAAAGTCATTAAAAATGTAAGTTTGCGAGAATATTTTTTAAAAAGATTTCAAACTTTGTTTTTTTAAATCTTGTACATTTATAGACTTATTTAACCAATCATATTTTGTTTCATGCTTTCATAAAGAACGCAAAAAATAACTGTTTCTGTCAAATACAAAATTTATGTAATCGTCCTCAATTTTCTGAACCATCAAACTTAACACTGTTTAACAGTTATATTTCACTTTAACTCAAACAAATTTCATCGAATCAATTACCTTTTTCTTGTTGACAACTTTTTTTCCACAAAAAATTGATCACGCTCGATGGAATTTGTCACACACAACCTTCTACACCGATTACAACATCTTCAACTTATAATTTATTTTATTTGACTAACACCTTGATAATTAATTAATATGAATTTGATGGCTTTAGCCATTACAAATAAATAACATGAATAATTTAATTAGGAGTAATATTTAGATTTTGCATGAGCCGATGAGCGAGAAACAGTTAAATTCTTTCAGAAGCTTTATTTTTATAGAATAATAGAGATATTGTGACACAAATACATAGCATATCAATCAATTTAGAAAGTAGAAATACTCATGATCTTTTTGTTAATAAAACATGTAAAGTTGTAAACATGCGGGCACAACCCTTTATTTTAGTTACACACATTAAAACCATAAAACCATAATCAAACATGGTACTACTGTCGCACCTCAACATACATCTTTATTCTTCAATGGCTGATATTCCAAGTAAATAGACAAATCAGACTTGTCAATATTTTGCTTGTGGTAACACTTGCAAACAAAATAGAGCACCGTGTGGGTAACTTGTCCTAACAAGATTTGATGAGACAAAAGCAGCAAACAGAGTATACTATATGCTATTCTCACCACCGAGTTCATGTTCCATCCTTGAACAACAACCATCATGAATAAAAAGTGTATCAAACCATAGGAAACAATTATTGTGAAAAATAAGAGTAAGGACAACCCCATCTTCCCCTTTATTAATTCCTTGCTCTTCTTCATTGCTTCAAACCCGTATGAGTCTTCCAACACCGTTACACTATTGGATAGTGACCAAATCAATGAGAGGTAGAATAAACCTACCAAATATGTCAAGACCAATATGATTGAAAATACTGATGCAACCCCAAGAACAGCATAATTTTCTGTCCCAGCATAAGCGTTTATTGTCAAAGCCAATATGATAAAAACAAGAACCGCCACAAAGTTGTAGACCAAAAGCGCCACGAATACGCACAAGAAAGTTGTCATAAGCCTAGTACATATCTTTGGAACTATGCTTATAGCCTTTCTGAGATTCACCACCTCATCATCATGGGTTGAAGCATAAAACAACGAGATGGTGTAGGTTATTGCTGAGGTTGTAAGGAGGGAGAATATGATCGACAAAGCCAAGTAAAAGACCTTGAAGACCAAGAAAGTTACCCATTCGGAAGAAACTGTTTGGGAGAGTCTTTTGAATTGGGGTGTGTCTTGTGGGGTTGAGATGATTTGTTGGGAGTGGTTGATGATCTTGGTGAAGAGTGAATTGGAAACTTGTATTTGGATTAAGAACATGAAGGAGAGAGGGAGGATTAGGGATAAGGTGATCTTAGTGAAGATCTTCCTCCATGAGAGTATGATCTTGTAGGACTCTTTGTAGATCCCAAAGAGACCAAGAAACTGCATGTCTTGTTGTTCTTTGTTCATGATCATCATGGTTAAGTTTTTGGTCGACAAGACTGAGGATATAGAAATAGAAATAGTAGAATATATATATATATATATATATATATATATATATATATATATATATATGCACTCTGTTTATTAAAGTTTAGTATGTATCCGTGTTTGGTGAAAAATATTATAATATTTTATGGTGTGAATTCAATTCCATGTGACTCAGCAAAAAAAAAAAGGGTTCATGGTAGTCGAAAATAATTACTTTTGAAGAAGAGAGTATATGCACTCTGTTTATTAAAGTTTAGTTTGTATCCGTGCCTGGTGAAAAATATTATAATATTTTATGGTGTGAATTCGATTCCATGTGATTTTACATACTCAACAAAAAAAAAAGGTTGCTGGTAGTCGAAAATAAT
Source organism: Arachis hypogaea (assembly GCF_003086295.3). Classification (NCBI taxonomy): domain Eukaryota; kingdom Viridiplantae; phylum Streptophyta; class Magnoliopsida; order Fabales; family Fabaceae; genus Arachis; species Arachis hypogaea. The sequence continues at coordinate 9,336,188 of NC_092043.1, read as the reverse complement.
TACTTTTGAAGAAGAGAGTTATTCGAGGATTAGTAAGTGGGTCTTTAAAAAAAAGTTTAGATCGAAAAGGATTTGTGACTAGGAATATGGCGTGAGAGCTCGATTTGTATAACTGATCGATAAATTGATTGATGAAGTAAATAGAAGAATTTAAGATTTGAGGATCGATTTTTAGATGTTACATGATTAAACAAAAGAAGCGATATTTTCACGCACGTTGAGGGTATATTTTGATTTGATTGGTTAGGAGATGGCTATAAATAGAAAAAGATTCGAGCAGTTGAAATTTTGCTTCAAAAATTTCTCATGCACATTTATATTTCAGAGATTTTTTGAGTCTATTTTGAGTCAAATTTTTGTAGGATTTCTTCCATTTGTTTTTACCTTTTACTTATGTTTTCTGTCAAAAGCTTTACTTTTCTTACAAATTTATCTTTCAAGCAACATTTAACATTCTTGTTCGATTTATATTCTTGTACTTTTATTTTTGAATTCAAAGTCTTTTGATCTAATCGAAAGCATTTTATTATTTTATTTAACTTTAATGCAAATCATTTCAATTTCAGTCAAAGTTATTTTTAAAGTCTTTATTTATATTTTTTCAGATTTTCTTAAATCTCGTCTAATTAAAGGATTTTTGATGCACTTTTAAAAAATTGATACTCGTAAAGAGGAATAGGTTTCGCTCCCAAACCATTAGATATCGAACCACCATCGATTTACTAAAAATCGACAAAATAGTTCTATATGATCATCGATTGTTTATGAAATATTATAGGAGAAAGTTTAGGAGCAAGCATTTTGATTAAAATTTAGTCAGTACTTAATCAATAAAAAAATGAGTAATCTCATACATTAGATATAATCTTACACTATTAAAAATATTAATAATAACTTATTAATAATTATAAATTACAAAATCTGCTGACCCTCTAACACTCTCGTAATAATATATTGAAATCAACTTTTTCTTATTTAACAATATGTCAACACGTATCTTTTCTTTTTACTTTTATTTTTTTTACAAGTTACAATACTAATTCAAATATTTAATTTTTATTTACCTATTGCTTTATTAATTAATAAAATTAGTTGCTTAACAAAATTATTATCTATTCTTAATATATAAAAGTAGATACATAAGCATGCATTATATTATTTTTGAGACATTTTTTCTCCTATTAATGCTATGTCAGCAATATTACTTACTTGGCACAATTTTAGAATCAACCACTCAATTCTTGCCAAATCAACTATTATTTCTAAATCAACAAAAAAATAAAATATACAAATAAAAAACTAAAATATAGAATCCAATAACTTTGTAACCTCCAAATACATTGAATTCATATTCCTATATTTATTATATCTTACCGTTATAAATAATACAATAAATTTATAACTGCAACAATTAATTTATAAATTAAAAGTTTAAAAAATGAAAATTATATTTTATTATTATAATTATGTTTATTATAATCATTTTATTTTTTGCCAATGAGTTATATCTCAAATGGCATAGTCTCCCATATTGGTCGTGAGTTCGAGTCTCTGTATCTTTGGTAAAAAAAAATAATCATTTTAATCTTTAAAAGTAACACTAGGTACAAAGAACTATTATTGTAGTTTTTACTTATTATTAAAAACAAATTCTATTTTATTTTACCAATATAAATTTTGAAAAGAATATTTTGAAAACTAAAAAAAAAAACAAATTTATTAAAAGAGTATCAAAACGAAACCAAAAAATAAAAAATATGATATTAGACATACATTTTCATATTAGATACAAATAGAAAACTAAAAAATAGAATCCAATAAATTTGTAACCTCCAAATACATTGAATTCATATTCCTATATTTATTATACCTTACCGTTATAAACAATACAATAAATTTATAACCACAACAATTAATTTATTAATTTTTATAAATAACTCACTAAAGGTAATAAACATCCATATTACAAATGTCATAATAATATTATTAATCATAATAAATTTTACGTTATAAGTATTTAAATTCTATACCATTTAAACTATATATATATAAGTCTTTTATCACTATTCCTTCACATAACATCAAATTTAGCACAAAAAAGTTTATTTCCGAATTGCAATGAGAATCTGATGATCAGGTATGACAAAAAAAAAATCACAACATGCATCATACATTCATACTTACTCAAATACCATATACCTAATGATAACATAAATTGAATATTAGAATAGAAAAAGATCTTCACAATTTTAGCAACTATAAACGAAATTGATGACAAATTAGGATGGAACTATGTTAAATGTAAAAAGTGTCAGATGAAAGCATATAAAAAAAAGAAAAAGAAACAACTACATTTGTGACACATGTAATCAAACACCACAATATCCAACAATAAGGTAACTCTATATACTTTTCATAATCTCATCTACAAAATTATTAGTTGCTAGCCCAATACTTATTTTAGGTTCAAAATTCAATTAAAGGTTTTAGATCAAAGTGTTACAACAACTTTTGTACTATTTGATGGCGACGCAAAAAATTTACTGGGTACAACTGCTTTAAATCTAATGACATTTCAGAAAAATAATGACATTAAAGTACTACTCCATTAAGAGATTAAGGAGAAAGAAAACCATACAAATTCAAGAAACATCTTCGAAAGAAGAACATAAATACAAAGATGGAACCAAATAACACAATAGAAAGTGTACCAAACTCAACAATTAATAAAAAATACGTCTTCGCAATAACCTACGACAAAAAGAAGAAAGTATCAACTCTAACAACCAACAAAAAAAGGAGGACGAGCGCCACATAAGATGACTAAGTCCATCAACTAAAACAAATGCAAAAATCAAACCACCAAATAAAAATATCACTTTGTATAACTCCAACATCCAAATCTTTTATACTACAAATTATTTAAAATAAAATACTTTTTAAATTTAGTTTCAATTTATACATATTTAATTTATTTCTATAAAATATAATAATTTTTAATATTTATTATATACTATCATTAATTTACCTTCTTATTCTAGTTAAATATAAAAGTAGTAATAACGAGTATTGACGGAAATGGTAAGTGGGGAAGGGGGCTTTCGGGGAAAACAAAGAATTGGGCATTGGATTGAAAAGGACGGCGAAGAGAAAGTCATGACTCATATATGATCATCAGCGTTGGACTACAAACAACGAATAACATAATTTAATGAAATGAATCGATTGAGATTTGTTCTCGACGGCGGATCCCCCATTGGAGCAGTTACTATCTGATTATCTGGATAAGGTTATTATTGCGGTCCAAATTGATCCACTAACCATAAACTTTTAACGAATATTTAAATTCGTATATATTTTTTATCTTAATCAATAAGATAAGATAAGATAACAATCTCAAATTATATAAAAAGAGTCAAAGACTCTCTTAGATATTTTACACATTTTTAATTCTCACCCATACTTCTTAGATTCATTCTGACGTGTCGGAGTGTTTTTGCAAGTATCATCTTCCGGCCGCTTCAAGAAGATCCGATTCAAGTCACCACCCAAGGCCGACGAATTCCTAATCCATCTTACAACATGTACCAGCAAAGTCTAGTACATTGGCGCCGTTTGTGGAGACTTGTCTTATTTTGGCGACATGATGGAAGAATTCAAAGAGCGATCCTCAAATCTTCACCATGAGTCAGACTCACCGAACCCGGACGAACCACGGAACGACGTCCCACCAACCCACGGGAGGATAACCAATACCGTGCACTGCCAGCCGACCCCTAACAGGCAGTGACCAAAAGATGACGATCACCAACTCAATAAGACCATAGCAACCGACGGCCTACGAAAAAAAGTGATCCAAATAACCCAACAGTTCTATCAAAGAGTACAAATCCTTAAAAGCTGAGTAGCTTTCAAGGAACGATACCAGCCAGAACAAGCAAGCCAAGCGATCTCCAAAAGTCGATCACGGCAAAAAACCATGAACGAAAGGTCACCCAAACGACGATATGGAAAACGACGGGACCACAACATTTTTCGAGAGCCAGAGCGCAGACCTGACGACGACGATAGAAGGCATCGGCAGGACTCCAAACGGACAAGGAGCGAGCACGTGATAATGGAAGCCACCCCATTCACCAAGAGAATTCTAAAGGCCAAGCTACCGAAGGGTTTCGACAAGCCAACCGAAATAAAATACGATGGGGCAGAGGACCCACAGAAACGTCTCACGGCCTTTGAAGCCAGTATGAACTTAGAAGAGACCGTCGATGCTGTTTGGCGTAGGGCCTTCCCAGTAACCCTATCGGCCCCGCAATCAAGTGGTTTAACGCTCTCCCCAACAGCTTGATAGCCAATTTTGACGACGTCTCTAGAAAGTTTATAGCATAGTTTACTACCAGGATCACAAAAGCAAAGCACCCGATCAGCCTGCTTAGAGTCATGCAAAAGCAAGACAAACCCACAAGAAAATACCTTGACAGGTTCAATGACGAGTGCCTGACGATTGACGGGCTCACGGACTCCGTAGCCAGCCTCTGCCTGACCAACGGGCTCATGAATGAAGATTTTTGAAAGCACCTCACCACTAGACCAGTCTAGACTATGCATGAAATTCAGAACATTTTAAGGGAATACATAAAGGAAGAAGAGGTAAGCTAAGTCGTGGTAACCAATAAACGGCAGCACGGCAATACGACACCTCGAAATAATCCACTGCCCAATGACAACCCGAAGGAGCACTACAAATTCACCGCCCCCAACCGACCACCCAAGGTGGGGAAGTTCACGAACTACACCTCCCTACCGGCCTCAATCATAGAGATCTACCACCAGATAGTGGAACGAGGCATCCTACCAAAGGCCTGACAAGTGAAAGAGCGGACAAGCGGTAATAAAAGCCTGTACTGCGACTATTACAGAGGATATAGACACAAGACTTAAGACTGCTTTGACTTAAAAGACACTCTTGAACAAGCCATCTGAGATGGAAAACTCCCAGAGTTCGCCAAAATCATTCGAGAACCCATCAAAACCAAAAGGGAGAAATCACAGGAATAGAAAGGACGCAATCCCAAGATGATAAGGTAAGTCCCCTGGAAATCGATCCGACGATCATAGTGAACGTCATCACCGGAAAAGATGTATCGGAAAAATCCAAGTCAGCGCTAATAAGGACCTCTGGGTACTAGCGGTAAAAGAGGAAAAAAGAACCCCTCCCCTTCTGACAATGATAACATTCTCCCCCGATGACTGCCAGAATGACACCTCGGAGGAAGACGCCCCATTCGACATATCAGCCAAGGTTGGAATCGGTCTAGTTATGCGAATACTCATGGACACCAGAGTTGACTCCAAGATCCTTTTCCGAGGAGCTTTTGACAAGCTAGGACTCTGAAACAAAAACTTACAAAGCCACCGTAACAGAGTAACCGGACTCGGAGATAATTTTCTCAAACCGGACGGTTCCATAATACTACCAGTCATCATTGGATCCGGTAACCAAAAGAAGACCATACTCTCCGAGTTCATGGTCTTAAAAGATTACATGACATATAACATTATCCTAGGGAGGAAAACCATCAACGACCTCTCTGCCTCCATATTTACCAAGTTCCTCATCATGAAGTTCCAAGCCGATAATGGAACCATCAGAATGATTCATGGCAACTGAGAAATCACAGTGGAATGCGACAACGCCAGCTTAGCCCTGCGAAAACGATCTCGAGCCACAGCAGGAATCTTTCTCACTGACTTGGACGCATGCCAAGACGATCAACCCAGACCAAAACCAAAGGGAGACATGGAAAAGCTACAGATAAGGCAAACCAAAGACGAATTCATGTTCATCAACAAGAATCTCTCCTTCAACCTAAAAGGCAACCTCGTGGAACTCCTAAAATAAAACAGGGACTTACTCGCATTCACCCCGGCCACCGGCTACCCATGGATCCCAAAGCCAAGTCAGTAGAGCAAAGAAGAAGAAAAATATCTACAGACCGAGCATCCAAGGTCAGGAAGCAAGTCAAAAGCCTGCTTGAAGCAGGCTTCATTTGAGAACTCCCCTACACAACCTAGCTGGCCAATGTCGTGTTGGTCAAAAACACAAATGACAAATGGCGAATGTGCGTCGACTACACGAGCTTGAAGAAAGCCTGTCCAAAGGACACTTTTCTCCTACCAAATATCGATGGACCAGTAGACGCCGCCTCGAGATACCAGTACCTCAGTTTCATGGACGCTTACTTCGAGTATAACCAGATACCCATGCACCGACCAGATGAGGAGAAAACCGTGTTCATAACCCCCGAAGGCACGAACTGCTAAACAGTCATTCTCTTCAGGTTAAAGAATGCTGGGACCGCCTACCAAAAGCTCGTCACCAAGATCTTTTAAGACCTCTTAGGGACCAAGTTGGAGGTCTATATTGACGACATGCTAGCAAAGACACAAACAGGCGAGGAGCTCATTGATGACCTCAAGCTCATACTAGACACCCTGAGGAAGCACCAGATGCGCCTCAATCCAACAAAGTGCAGCTTTAGAATGGAGGCCGGAAAATTCTTGGGCTTCATGATCACGCAACGGGGAGTAGAAGCGAATCCAGAAAAGTGCAAAGCCATCCTCGAGATGAGTAGCCCCGTAAGCCTCAAAGATGTCCAAAGGCTGACCAGGTGACTCGCCACCCTCTCACGCTTCCTCAGAGCCTTGGCCCAAAAGGCCATCTCCTTCTCCAAGCTCAGAAAAGGGTATAGCTACAAATGGGAACCCGAATGTGAAGAAGCCTTCCAACATTTCAAAAGAGTATTAGCGAAGCCTCCAATACTTTCAAAACCTAGAACAGAACAAACATTATACCTATACTTATCCATAACGAAGGAAGTGCTAGCGGCAGCACTCATCTGGGAAGATGAACAAAAGACACAGAGTCATATATAATTCATTAGTAAGGTTTTCCAAAATGTCGAAACGTGCTACTCCAGACTTGAGAAACTCACATACGCGTTACTCACGACATCCCAACGCCTTCGGCAGTACTTCCAAGGCCACCCCATCACGGTCCGAACAGACCAGGCTATTAGGCAAGTGCTACAGAAGCTAGACCTAGTAGAACGGATGCTCGCTTGGTCAGTTGACCTATCCTAATACGACATTAGATTCAAACCCAAGAACGCGATTAAGTCCCATGGCATGACATAATTCATAGCCCGGAATGACTACGGGGAGCAAACCCACGAAATTATGGAAATTCCACATTGACGACTCATTAAACACCAGCTCATGGGGAGCGCGAATAATACTAGAAAATGAGAACGGGATCGCTATCGAACAGTCCATTCGATATGAGTTCCCAATCTCCAATAACTAACCAAGCCGAATATGAAACCCTCTTAGCTGGATTGACACTGGCCAAGGAAGTCAGTGCAAAAATACTAGAAGTCAACAGCGACTCCCAGGTAGTTAGCTCTCAAATAAACGATGACCCCCTGTTACAACAGTACTTATCCAAAGTCAAAGAACTAGCTGTCGAGTTCGACGAAGTGACCAGCTGGCACATTCCCAAAGAACCAAAAGCGAAGGCTGACCTACTTTCTAATCTGGTAAGTACCAAGTCTGTCCCAGCAAACTGATCACTATCCAAGAAGTCATCAAGACATCGTCTGTCGTGGCAACAACTATGGAAAATATCACCATATCGAATAAGCAATCTTGGACCTTTCCAATCCTTCGATACCTCACTGACGGTACAAACAGGGACTATCCCAACAGTACAAACAGGGACTATCCCAACCCCTCTTCAAGTGTATAGAACCTGGCGACACGGATTACATACTTTGTGAGATTCACGAAGGATGCTGTGGCTACCATGTTGGGGGGCAAAACCCGAGCCTAAAAGGTCATCCGTGCTGGGTACTTCTGGCCCACCATTGTCAGAGATTTCTTCCAATTGGTCAAAAGCTACAGGAAATGCCAAGTCCATGCCAACCTTTACCATGCAGCCCCCACCAACTCAGTATGATAATGGCAAATCGGCCTTTCGCAACAACATCAGTCCCCCCACCCCGGGAGAATGAAAGCTTACACCCAATTAGGAGGGCCCCTACCGAGTCAAGTCCGTTATTGAAAAAGGATCCTACAAACTCAAATGTCTCAACGGGACTGAGTTACCGAGGTCATGGAACGCAGCAAACATACGACACTACTACACATAAAGACATGCCGCCAACCTAATACCTTTAGCAAGATTAAGGTCATTTTGTTATTTTTTTATCTTTCTTTATTTTTCATTTCCCGTTTATCATTATCTCTATTTTGTCTATCATTTTCTTGAGCACTCTTCCCTACCCACGACGGGACCTTTAAATGAGACCCGACCCTTAAGAGAAGTCATTTCAACATTTCTTTTTTAAAGATATTTCCTCGCATTCTCATCAAACCAACGGTACGAACAAAATAAACAAACATCTATCCACAAAATAAATATAAGTATTTAAAACGGCCCACCAGGAGGACAACTATTCATACACAAGCAAAATAGGCCACAAAAAGGCCACCCAAAGTAGTTTAAAGAGCTGAGAAAACAGTCTACAAACTTATCAAATAAAAGAAAATTGTTACACAAAAGTAAAGTATAACGCCGAATAGACGGCTTACAAACTTATCAAATAAAATAGAAAACATAAACAAACTACTCCAAGTCTGCGATCTGGCCATCCTTCATGGTCCGAAAAGCTCCCATCACGAACATGTCCACATCCGGAGCCAAAAACTAGACTTGAGCCTTCAAAACCAGGCTAGAAAACCAGCATTCCATTTCTTCAAGCTTTCCACCTCAGCCTTTGCTACCTCCACCTCAAAAAGAGCACCAACAACAGCGTTCTCGACGTCAATAGCCAGCTTCTGAGCCCTAGCCACCTGAATTGATAACTTGGTCTCCCGCTCTGACAACCTCAGGATCTTGGCACCCGCATCCTCGGCATCCTTGGCCACCTTTGCCCTGGTCACCTCAGCCGCCTCTAACTGCCCCTTCAAAATGCCCAGATCTGCCTAAGCCTGCCGAAGCTTCCCATCTAGACGAAGAGTTTGCAAAAATGCAAGCTCAGCTTTCTAGATAATAGCAACAGATAAAAAAAAAAAGCATGGTAAACCGACTTGGCTTGACCCGAGAGATCAGAATCCTTGAAAAACTCAGTAGTACCGGGCAGAAGATAACGGTCAATAAAACTAGGAACATCAAAAGACCTGTCCATTATACAAGGAGTAACCACTCCAGTACTAACACTCTCATGATTACTCCCTTCAGGCCTCTTGCGCTTCCTGTCAGGCTCAAGAATTAGGATCTCCTGAAGATCGTCATCCCCGGCAACCCCCTTTTGAATGATCGCTTACGAGACGTTCTGGGAATTAGGGATGGAAGCTACCAAAAGCATCGATTGAGATGATCCTTCCACCCTTCCTTTTGGCTCTTGAATAAAGTCCACCTTCAAGTGCTGCAAAGTTGTCAGTCCGTCAGCCTTCCCAACTACAAGAAAAGAAAAAAGAACAAAATCATAAGTTACGAGATCGAAAACAGATAAACAAGAAAACTCAACAAACAAAAAGACCTACCAACATAAAACCTACTCGCCTCGGGATCCCCCTTCAAGTCGCGAAGATTCAAAAGCCGATCCCCGAACAGCACCGACAAAAACGTCGGCAATTTTCTTATTTTTGGGAGACAACCCTTCATAGGTCACCCTTGTCATATAAGAAGCCCCAGCCCCAAAATTCCAATACGGGCAAATCTAGCGCTCCCCCACCGGCGAAAGCCTGAAAAGGTGACAGCCTTTGATGGGACAAACCTAGAATTACTCCGCCTTGAAGCAATGAAATAAATCTTAGAACAAGTCAAAGAGTTGGCTGTTCGTCTGGGCTCGGAAGGAGATGTACCCCTTCCGGTGTTTCTCCTCCTTGTGCAGAATGGTGCACAAGAAGAAAAATAAGAAGACCTCGTTCCAGGCCGGTATCTCTAAAAAATCGCACACCAGCTCAAAGATCTGAATAGTTGCCCAGCTATTCGGATGCAGCTAAGATAGCGGCGCAAAAACCCGATTTAGGAGAGCCATCTAGAATTCAAAAAAAGGTAATTGAACCCTAACTTGGTAAACAAGAGTTTGTGCACCCAAATCCAGTTTGTGACACGAGGGGAATGCAAATTAAGGTAGCAAAACCTCTCGTTCTCATCGGCGAGTACCAAATCATACCACCCTGCCTCTTCACCACCTCCCAACACAGCCCCTTCGTCCCGGAGCCTTTGGAGGTCCCCCTCATCCAATCAAGAAGACGTGCCCGACATGTCAGATGTTACCCAATGGTAACAGTTCGGCACACCCCCTGTCAAGAAGATAGGACCGGGGTTTCCCTGAACCGCATCATACCTATAACCAAATAAGTGCACCACTGTCAGCTCACTACTCAGAAACGTAAACATACAGGGAATTCCTACTTATACTAAAATCACAATCAAAACAAAACCTCTAAAACCTTAAAACTACACCAAACACAATATCCCAATCAATATTTCCCCATCACTAAACACAGGAGAATGCAAAAACGCAGAAACAATAAACAAAACAAAAATGTAGAAGCAAAATAAACGATTAGAGTGACAAAAAATACCAACCTGGTTCTTATAGAGCGAGCAATAAAAATGAAGCAACAACGTGCAGGGAGACACAGCACTACAAGCCCACCGAACGTTCAGCAAACCCAAACAGAGCATAACATTAGAAAACTTTGCAGAAAGCATTTATGAGAAAGTAAAAGAGCAAAGAAGGAGAAGAAACGGTTACAATGAGAATAAATAAACCCTCTCCTAACGTTTCAAAAATAAAACACGAAAGGGCGGAGGCAAAAGGAAAAAAAAAACAACGAAACCTCTCTCCTCCCACTAAACGTCATTATGACGCCTTGGGAAATGCAGTAAATGAAACCCCTTTAGAAGAAACGCGACGGCCCAACAACTTGAACACGCGCAGACCCCTGATCTTGGCCAAAAATCACAAGACCTCATCACCCTATTTCCGGTGACACAGGAAAAACTTTCAGATGTAACAAGTGGTCCCCAAAATGGTTGAATGCCCGACCCTGTTTTCCTATCTTAACAATAGAACCTGGACAATACTCCACCGCCCATGCCAGGCTCATGGCCACCTGAGCTTCCAAACCGCACGGCAAAGAAAACTCTTCAATTCATTATTTTTTGGGGTTATTCTTGCAACAAAATATTATATTTTCATATCTGACATCACTCTATCTTAATGTATGAGAAACTACAGAATTAATCAACATTTTTTCAATCAAAAGCTTATGTGATCATATTATATATAACACTTTCTAAAAGTACACATTAAATTATCCATCAAAAAAACTGTGCGTAAGAAAAATAGAAAGGGAAGAAAATCCTAATAGAGAAAGAGACAGAGTAACCTTAAATTGAAGAAATTTGCGCTTCTATAAGAGAAATTCGTGCGTTCAGAGTGATTAACAAGAAGGAGAAACAACTAGAGAATAAGATAACGGGTTATCAGTGATTGTTAACTAGAAGAAGCATAAAATTGAATCAGAAAAGAACAAAGAAAAACACATTAGCTTACCAGGAACAGGAACAAATGCGTATAGTTTTGCTAAGTTAGCAGATTTTTGTTTTGCACGAAGATTTTCTTTTCGCTGCACTTGGGATTTTGGGCGCGCTGAGTTTGGGAAGAATGAAAAATTGGGATAATGGCAGATAGTAATGGATAGTGGAGCTAGCGAGAAGTGCGAACAAAAGAAAAATTAAGCGGTATCAGTAGGTAATAACGCAAATTTTATAAACCGTCGTGGAGCGAATGTGATGATCGCTGCTGGATTTGTGCTTTAAAGGCAGTTGCATTTTATCGCTGGTATGTGAAAGTAGAAATTGCAGCGACAACAATTTTATTTGACCGCTTCCCCAAATAGTCGCTGGAATTAGGTTTTGTTATAGTGAATCAAAAGAAGAAATGAAAATACACAAATAATGGTGGGTCCAACTTTATTGGGTCAAAATAGAGAAACTCTCATTTTTGTACATTGAAAAAGTCCACATAAAGACAGATGACATAAACAATGAAAGCAACCATTATCTTCGTATATTGTATTATTGTATATTTCTGATATATACTAGCTAGTTGCATATTACATTCAAATAACATTTCTCTTTAAAGTACAGGAAAACTATATTATTATTTAGAGCAAAAATAAAAAATCTTTCTGCTACCAGAATAATCAAACTTGATACTGTTCAAGCTGAACATCTTTGGCGGTCAAAGGCTCATACTCGCCAAGATAAACTTCCAAATGATCCGACAAGGCCGACTTATCAATATTCTGGTGATGATAAGATTTGCAAACAAAATAAAGCACTGTTTGGATCACAAGTCCAAACAAGAACAAATGTGAAAGCAACAAGAAACATAGCAACCCATAAGCCGTTCTATCCAAAGAACTCACCCTCCATCCATGCACAACAAAATTCTTGAACAAAAACTGTACCAAGAAAAACGATATATTAAGCATCAAGAATATGATCACTGACAACCACATCTTCCCCTTGATCAAATCCTTGCTCTTCTTCATCGCTTGGAATCCATAAGATTCTTCCAACACCGAAACAACGCTGGCTAGCTGCCAAACCACCGTAAGATACAGAAAGCCAATCAAAAAAATCAAGCCTACAATGATGAATATGGCGACGGTGCCGTCGCCGGGTCCCAATAATAGCAAGAGAATTATAATGACAAGGGCTGTGGCGAAGTTGTAGAGGAAGAAAACGGAGAAGGCGCATAGGAAAGTTACCATGAGCCTCTTCCAAACCTTTGGAACGACGCTCATGACTTTCTTGAAGGTGACCTCTCTTGAAGTGTAGATGGAAGCTACGGTGTACACGACGGCGGAGGTGGAGAGGAGAGAGAAGATGAGTAGAAAAGTGAAGTATACGATCTTGAAGAGGAAGAAGGTAACCCATTCTGAAGAAACCATGTCAGAGAGCTTATTGTATTGAGGTGTGCCTTGTGGAGTTTCGATCATTTCTTGGGAGTTGTGCATGATTTTCCTGAAGAGGACATCGGAGATTTCTATGTGGATTAGGAAGATGAAGGAGAGAGGAAGGATTAGGGATAAGGTGATCTTCGTGAAGATCTTTCTCCATGCGATTATCATCTTGTATGATTCCTTGTAGATCCCAAAGAGACCAAGGAACTGCATCTCTTCTTGTTCTTTGTCCATGGCTATGGCTACAGAGAATTGGATTGACGAAGAAGCTAAGAGAATATATGGGCTTCAAAAAGAAGAATAATAATATTCATAACAAGAGAACGTGCCAATTGGTGCTATATATATATATCATATATTATATAATCGATGACAATTAAATTATTATTATTGTTATTATAGTGGGTTTGGTTTGGTCAATTATTCCCCCCACAATACGTTTGAAATGATGAATATATATTATGTGTGTTAGTTTTTAATAGTGCCAATTTATTTATTTGGTTATTGACTTTTTTAATTTTTATTTAGTAATTAATATTCTATATATAGCTATCCGGTTTATAAATGAAAAATTTATAAAGAATTTTTATACTTAAAAAAAATGATATACATTCTCAAAAGTTTGTGTTGATTATTGTGGTGAAGCTGCATAGAAATTTCCGATTTGTTGAAATGAAAAACAAAGGATAGGGTTTTTGCTTAAAAAGAAGGAGAAGACCAAGTCGTCTGGTGTTGTTTAATGCTATGCGAGGACGCACAAGATTTTTGTTCGCTCTCTCTTTGGAGTCAAACCTTGACTTTATTTGGTTTTCTCGTCCACATGCTTTCAGGCTTCGTTCGGCCTTCTTTGAATTTTCTCTAACCCCAATCTATTGGCTGACTTGGGATTTGGAAAATAAAAATTTAAAGAAAAGTATATGGAACCAATTAATAATCAACCAAAAATAGAATAACATAATTAATTATAATTAGTTTTATTAATTTATAATTTAATTTGTTTGTTAAATTATGGTTGACCACGTTAGTGTTAGAAGAGAATCACAGAACAGATGCTTTGATCATTCATTAGTTGATTCCATATAATTAATTATGTTTTATTAATGCGTAACACATGAAACATATAAATTATATTCAAAACCATCCAATTTACAAGAAAAAGAAACATCTGTGTACCTATTAGTAGCAACATCCGGTTACCAGTTGGCTGATTCTTGGTTTATATAGAGTTGGTTCCCTTGAAAATTTAATATACTCCCTTCATTGCGTATGAAATTTGTATGGATCAAAACTCTGGAAGGATTAATTAATTAATCTATTATCCTATTTTTAACTTTGAAGGACAAATTTATGATTTTAAATTTTTGAATGATCACTTGTCCTGCTGCCTATTTTATTAGTTAGGAACTAGATTAAGAGTTTATTATTATTAGAGTATAGCATCGCATGAGATGTGGTCTTTTTAGTCTTTATAAGAGCTTGATTAACTCCACTTATATTATTTAACTTGTTGGCTTGAATTAAATGCATTCAATAATAAATAATATGGTGTTGTTTCTAATTTTTTATTTTTTCGTGCTGAGGTATAATATGTTTTATTTTTTTTTGTCAATAGGTATAATATGGTTTATCTTGTGATTCTTTTGTTTCATGGGAGCCCAACGCATTCAATTTTCTTTTTCTATGCCCTTTCACAATTTTTGTTTTTTGGGTCACCACGTTCTTCCTAGTCATGCTTCAATAAAATAAGGTAGTAATTTGGGCCTTTCAGGCCCGATAATAAGATAATTTGTTATACACTGCTGGCTAATGATCCAACTTACTAAATTAAAATACAAAGACAGGAAAAAAAAAAAAAAGACACACAATGCCTCAATTATTGCACTAGTTTACACTGTGTACCAACTTCTTCCTTATATATACACAAAAAAATAATAGAAGATCATTAAAATTTTATTATTTTTGACCATTATGTATCCAGTAATAATTTATACCTGTATTTACAAATATTTGCACACAAGAATCAATACAAATTACATTACATTCATATTTATTAAAATTTACACACATAAATTAATATAAGTTATATTTGTATTTTGTAGAGTTTGCACACAATTTTGTGCTAGCACTTGATAGTAATAGTTTATATTCATATTTAAAAATGTTTGTACACAAAAAACATATAATTTATATTTATATTTTATAAAAGTTTGTATACATAAATTGATACAATTTACATTCATATTTTTTAGAATTTACATACGTAAATAATAATTTAATATTTATAATGGCTAAATGATAGCTAAAATTATAGAAAAAAAACTGATAATCACATAGAATTTTTTATACACTAATTTATTGGTCAACAATAAATTTTTAAATAGAATTTCAGTCGATAACAAATGAGCTATTGACATGTTGAGATGAAAAAAATATAATATAATATAATATAATATATTTTTTTGTAATTTTGCTTCTTGTTATACTAGAGTATAGATATTAGTCTAGATGGGATGGTTCATACCTTTATGTTGAATCTGGAAATCTGGATACTATAAATAAAATAAAATAAAATAAAATAAAATAAAATAAAATAAAATAAAATAATGTAGCTATCTTAATTGATACTTACGTATAATTGCGATGAGGCCAAAAAGTAACAAACATAGAAGTGAGAGAGATACACAGAACTAGAAAGTTGGCAACAGACTTCCATAATTTCACAGATCACAATGTGCACAGATAAGATAAAATCATAAAATTCATACCATATAGTCCAAGAACAGCCCGTGACTAATGGACCATCCCTGCTTCTTTTCTTATCACACATATCTCACTCCACACAAATACAAATCTAGTAGGGCAACTTCACTAATTATTAATTAATAAAAAAAACTTAATATTTATATGCATTTATTTTTATATAAAATTAATAATTAAAAATTATTAAATAATTATATAATAATTTTTAAACATTAATTTCATATAAAAATAACTGCATATAAATTTTTTTCATAACTAATTTTTTTAGTATAATATAATAGCATACTTCTAATTCACACGTCAAAAATAATAAATTCTGATCGGATTTTGGCATCTCTTAATTTATTATCAACATGCAATGATGACGCTAATAAGCATACATTAATTAATTAACATCACTTGTAGTCATGCTACTAGTGGCCATCCCATTCAAGCTGCATTGATGGCAATTTTCATGCCAGATTCACAGTGACCAGGGACGTTACATATGAAGTAATTTGCACCTCTTGCGATCTTGATTTGGTCCTTCCCTGATCTGAACACTCTTGCACCTCTTGGGGTCCTGCAACTGCTGTATCCAATTCTATCCACAGCAACCACGTTGTGTGTGCTTGAATCATAGTTGAAAACTGCAACATTAACATAATCTCAGTAAATATGTATGTGATCTAAGAATATACTAAAAATTATGAGCAACACATAATAAAAAGGAAGCTAATTAAAGTTACCTAGCACGTCACCAGCTCTAAAGGTTTTTCCATTGGGCCAAGAATTTGTGTTGAAGGACCATCCACCAGGTCCTCCAACAGTGTAAGTGGCTGCATTTGAAGGTTTCACTAGAAACAGCAGACACATAAGAGGGATCAAGGTGGCCATAACCATAAGTAAAGATGCACTGCCTCTTCCCTTAGACATTTTTGTATGTACTCTCCAAAGTGATGCAGATCTTGGCTATAATTAACAATATAAGTAGCACACTGAAGGTGAAAGATTCTTTGTGTGTTTTTGTAAGGTTGAAAAGCTTAGTTTCCCTTTGGTCTTTTTATAAGGGTGGTTGACTCATGATGCATATAAAAGATGGAATGTAAGGACAAAATAAATAAAAGCAGAGACTTATTGTCAGTGACTTAACTTTTATTTTAATAATTCCTTAATTAACTACTAGATAATATACTACATTATAACCGTCACTTTTAATAATTTTTTTAATGAGTTTAATTTTGATACACCGTAAAATATTTTATACAATCGTACAATTATATTCATTTTTTGGATGGTCATTTAGACAATTAATATAAAAGATAATTATTTTTATTGATGTGATTTTACATAATTAGACACGTGTAAAATTATTATTTTCTTTTATATTAAATGGGGCCTAAAACCTACACGTATAAAATTATTTTATACTAACAGTTAATAGTATATCAAAATTAAATTTTTTGTTAATTAATAACAAAATTTAGACTATGATTCAGATAAAGTACATTGTTAAAAACAACAAAAATATTAATCTAGTTAAAAAGATACTTGTTAAGACCATTGTAAAGAGAAAAGTATTATAAAAAATGGTTAGAAAAAAAAATATATTTTTAGTGCATTATTGCTTAAGACATTGTTGAAGGTAAATCCAAAATTTATCTTGAGGAGCTCTTGGCATTAACCATTATTAGAAGTTAGATAAAGTATTTGATGGACCTATCTAGAAAAAGTCCATCCAAGGTGAGATATTCAAAATTGTCCTATTTATTATCCAGTACTTGCCTCTTGAATGCAAAACTTCATATGTTTGTTAAACCTTAAACGACCCCACTTAATGAGATTCTAAGTTAACCCTAAATTTTATCTAATAAACACATGTAAGATAATAAATTATTAGGACAAATCAAAAATATTTTAGAAAACTTTTTTAGATATATCTCTTCATGAGAGTTCTATCGAATATTTTATTCATAGTTCTCAAAACTCAAAAAATCATCTCACAACAAATTAGTGTGTTTTTATGATGTTTAATTTTTTATCGATTTAATATAAAAGTAAAAAGATAAGAGTCACCTTAAACTCTCTTATGTTTTAGATAATTTTTTTTATTTTTACGGTATTTTTTAATTCGATAAATTAAGGATTAATCTATCGTAAATCGAAATTTTATGTAAAGATTTATTACTAGTTAATAGATTTCTGCATGTATGAGACAAAATTTAAATTTTTAACACTTATTTAAATAAATTAATAAATTAATTATTAGACGAATTCAACCTAATAGTTATCTTTTAGATAATTTAGATATTAATGTATTAGACACTAAAATTTTTCTCATTAAAGCCCAATGAATTAAGGGCTTGGTGGTTTGAGGAATATGCTCACAGTACCCTATGGAGTCAAGGGTTGAGGCCCATCTGCCGCAACTTTAATGGGCAAATTAAACATGAAATCCGGGGAGCTTAATTAAGTAGTGAGTTATCAATTTGGCCCATGTAGGCTGTAGCTTTTAAAAAGGCATGGAACATGATGATTGCACTGTTGACTAATGACTACCACACTTTGATGAATGATGAAAGTTTGTGTACCCCATACCTGAGCCTTGATGGGACATCACTCGTTACAATAGGTACTACTTTTTTTTTTTTTTTTAATTTTGTGTGTAGAAGACTAATTAAGTTTTCTATTAGGGCATCAAGGCAGTGCAAAATATTGGGAAAACAAAGTAGTAATAATCAAGATTTCAAGAATATAATAACAACCGCCGACAACAATAATCACAAATAAACACAATTAATTAAGACTTGAAAACTGGTAATAAATAAAGTAGAGGAAATATTTAATCTATAAAAAGCGAAAGTCTTCAACAAAATTGAAAGTCCTCAACAAAGCTAGTAATCTAATTTTTATTACATCTTTATTTAATAGCTTTAACAATTTATTATTTGAACTTGTATAAGATATCAAAAGCAATTATGAAGAAGCTAATTAAATTACAGAGAAGAATTTGATGGAGTAAGGAGAATAAAAATAATGGTATATTTCTCATCTCGTGAAATGAAAAATAGTATAGGCTCTGAACAAGTCAGGTGGATTAGGTATAAGTAATGTATTGACTTTTGTTTAAGTAGTGGTAACATTTTTTAAAAGATTAGGGATGTTTTTTGTAAAAAAAGATTGTGTACTCTGTTAATAACTTAAATTTAATGAGATATTATTTACTCATATTTTACCTACAAAAAGAGATCCATAAAAAGACATGTCAGCTGCAGATCAATGAACAATGAGTGAGGAATAAGATAATTAGTAGTTTGACTATAGAACTAAGGGATGGAAAGAGAACTCACTTCTAGGAGGATATATAGCTATGATATGGTTCTTTAAAAGATAACTTTCCAAGACTTTTTCAGTTTCAAATAAAAAAGATCTGTATTTTGAGATGGGTTAAAGTGAATTTAGAACATACAATGGAGGAAAGATCTCTACCAATGAGAGTTGAAAATTCTCAACTAACTTCATAACATGTTAAGGCCAGTAAAACTAACAATTGGTAGAGATGATAGGGTGGTGTAAAAATTTGATAAAAAAATGTGTATATTCTACTAACTCTTTTATTCAGGTTTTGCAGGAAGAAACTCTTCCAGAAGACATAACAAGCTACAGCTACACTAGTGCAATTTAGAGAGGGTTGGTTCCTCCAAGAATTGAACTATTTGCATGGTTTGTTTTGGTTGGTAGGGTGAACACTAAAGAGAGATTGAGTAGGCTAGAAATTATTAGTCCCAATGATAATATTTGTGTTTTGTGTAAGAAGAATATTGAGTTCATTTATCACTTGTTCTTTGATTATGAGTTTACCTTGCAGGTTTGGTGTGCACGGATGGAACTCTTTGGTAGAGCGTGAATCATTTCGAGGAGCATCAGACAACACTTTGAGAGTTGGACAGGAGAGCCTAATAACAAAGAGTAGCGTAAGAAGTAGTTGCTTTTCTTTGCGATAACTTGAAATATTTTGAACAAAAAAAATGAAAAAAATTTTAAAAACAAAGAGACAGGTGTTGAAGTCCTTATCAACAGAACCTTCTTAAGCTATAAGGAGTGGTATATGGTTCTGATTCTTTTGATTGTTGATGATAATACCAAAAATGACAATGGATTGTTTGTAAACTGTTTTTGCTATTTCTTGATTTTGTTGTTCTATTTTTCTTAATGTCTGTGTTTGTTTATGTTGCTCCACCTTCGTATACTGAACTTTTTTGTTAAAAAAAAATGCTCCTAATATGTACTTGAAAAGATATTTTTTTACTTTAAAAAAATCTTACTTATATATATTACTTCCTCCATCATGTAGTAATGTTACGATTATAAAATTATACATAAATAATACCATATTAGGACTTAGAGTTTTAAGTCTGTGTCTGACCATTACTAGTTGTTACTATAATTATTTTATCAATTCTCGTAAAGATTTTGTATCTGATATGTATAGTAATAGTGCATGTATAAATAGTTATGCATACTATTGTAAGAGTGGCTTTTCCTAATGAGTGTACTCCCAGTCTGTTAAAGATCTGGCTAAATCTAAAGATTTTTAGTGAATTTTGGCTCGATTTTAATGTTGTCCGGATAGGATTAGACTTGAAAAAAATGTCATTTGAAAAAAACTACTTAACTATATTCGAATCAGAGCTCAAGTCACCAACCTGGTTCAGCGAGGGAGTGCCTAAACAAAAAATATCTTGCACACTGTATTTACTGTCCTCTTAAATCTCAATTAGGGTACGCCATTCACTTTCAGCCTTTTCTTAGTCTCAATTCCTATCTCCTTCGTCCTCAATCCTTACAGAGACACTCACTATCACCAGCCCACTCAATCTTCTTCTATCTCCATGCACAATGTTACTCTGCTCGATTTCTTCTTCTTTGCGTTGCACTGCCCAAAGACTTCTTCTAGCAATGCTCTTTTCTGATTTACATGTGAAGTGCAAACCTCTCCGTGCTGCTCACGACTCAGTTTAGTCACCACCACCAATAGTCCCTGCGAAGCTCAGTCATATCATTTTTCTACTTTACCATTCCATTGCCTCACCGTTGTCTGTTTTGTATAGCTTCTTCACGTCTCTACTCTACTTTGCATTGTCGCCACCTCTGCTAGGTTGTTGTTCCTGAAGCTTGCGTAGTTCTAGATTTGTTCCTAGAAAGCGCTTTGCTTGCCTTTTTTCTTACTAGATTTGTTGTGGTGATAAACGGTTTAATTTTTTTGTGTCGAATGATATTATTTTGATCTATTGATTGAATATATGTTGTATATAAGTATATTGATTTTGATGTTGATAAGTAGCATTTTTTTTCAATTCAGACCCAAGTTTAAACCCGATGAAAAATGACCCAAAATATAAAATATCTATCTGGTCTAAGAAATGAATAATATAACAAAAAAAGAAATAGTTCATATTCTTCTTTGTTATTGTTTTGCCCATTTAAAGATGATGCAGGAGCATGTTTTTGTGATGTTAGCTAAAGTAGTCTAGTTTAGTTTATATTATTATATTGTGTTATGAGTTAGTCCCACATCGCTCGAGTCATGCATGTTCTGCGTTTCCTACTAGTATAAATATGCATATATACCCCCTTTTGCTTATGAGTTAAATTGATTGAGTTATATATTTAAATAAGTCGTGTGCTTATTTTTCTCTAGACTTTTTGAGAGTAAGAGGTGCATCCTTGGCTTAGCCAACTAAGGTAGGTTCTTGACTATTTTCACCATAGTGGGGTTGTTAACTTCGCCAAGATTGGTGACCCAAGCAACGTCCCAGCGTCAGTTTGGTATCAGAGCAAGGTCGGTCCTCGACTTGCTCCAGTAAAATTTTATTTGGTTCGTGGGTACAGTCTTTAGTGTGGTTCTCTCATTGTTGGTATGAGATGTCGCCAGTACGAATTGTCTGCTATGAAATTTCGGGTAATATCATTCTTTTCTCTTCTTTTGGTACTTTTTTTGTTGGTGGTTATCTTCGTTCATTCCCATTATTATCATTGTTGCATTCCCATCATCATTGTGAATCATCATCATTATCATTATAACATCGACACCCAAGCATCAACCTCATTGCCTAGCAGTAAGAGATGGCTCCAAAGCGTAGAACTACTCAAGAGATTGAAATGGAGGAGTTGTGCTGTCAAGTTAAGGAGTTGTAAGAGCAACGTACAAAATATGAAGCTGCTCAAAATAATCATGGCAAGCAGAGTGATGATAGTTCTTCTAGCGAAGATGATAATGAAAATCCATTTCATTATTCTTCTTTGTCTGAAGATTTGTCCATACGAAGAGCACAACACAACAACACGAAAGCTAAAAACTTAGGAATCAAAGTTGATATTTCTGAGTTTGAACGGAGACTCCAACCTGATGATTTCATCGACTGAATTTGCACAGTAGAAAGAGTGTTCGAGTTAAAAGACATTCCAGATGATAAGCGTATGAAGCTTGTAGTAATCAAGTTGAAGAAACATGCATCAGTATGGTGGGAGAATCTCAAGCGTCAGCGAGAAAAAGAAGGAAGAAGAAAGATCAAGACATGGGATAAAATGCGTCGTGAACTCAAGCGCAAGTTCCTTCCTGAATATTACAGACAAGACACCTTTATCAAATTTCATAATTTGAGGCAAAAGTCATTATCTGTAGAAGAATATACAATGGACTTCGAAGAGTTGCTTATGAAGTGTGATATTCAAGATCCTGAAGAATAAACAATTGTTTGTTATCTTGGAGGACTAAACACAGAAATTTCTGATGTTGTTCA
The DNA here is from genome assembly GCF_003086295.3 of Arachis hypogaea. NCBI lineage: Eukaryota > Viridiplantae > Streptophyta > Magnoliopsida > Fabales > Fabaceae > Arachis > Arachis hypogaea. Next base: position 9,313,596 of record NC_092043.1, on the reverse strand, counting down.
GCTACAACCATATTGGACATTGGATGATGTCATTAAAGATTGAAAAACAAAGAACACAAAGGAATAACACTCAGTTGCCGAAGGACAAAGAATTCATCCTTGATGTTCAACAAGAAATGAAGACAGGATCTTATAAAAACAACAAAGAGAGTGGATCATCAGGTAAGAAATGTTTCAAATGTCAAGGTTTTGGGCATATTGCTGTTGATTGTGCAAACAGAAGGGTTATCACTCTGGTCGAGGAAGAGGTTAATGAAGAACCAATTCAGGAGCAAGAGGAGGAAGGTGAGGTTGACTATGCTATTAAAGAAGTTCCAGCCGATTGTGGAGAGGCTTTAGTAGTTTGTCAAAGCTTGAATACTGCAAGAGCAATAGAAGACGAGAGTTGGCGACGCTACAACATCTTTCACACAAGATGCACTATTGAAGAAGAGATTTGCAAGGTCATCATAGACAACGGAAGTTGTGAGAATGTTATCTCAAATTATATGGTAGACAAACTGAAGTTTCCAACCAAGTTACATCCTCATCCTTACAAGTTGCATTGGTTAAAAAAGGAGAATGAAGTTAAGGTCACAAAGCGATGTTTAGTCCAATTTTCTATCGGAAGTAAATACAAAGATAAAGTGTGGTGTGATGTCATCCCGATGGACACGTGTCACTTACTGTTAGGACGCCCTTGGCAATATGATCATCGATCTATTCATGATAGTTTCAAAAATACATACTCTTTTATCAAATATGGCAAGAAGATTGTTTTAACTCCATTACAACATATAGATGGTCAAAAGAATCAAGTTGAGCTGTGTCTTTTCACATGCATTCACTAATAGAATCTTTCGCCAATACAAGATGAGCCTTTTTTCAACGCAAGGAGGATAATGCAGGAGCCCTTTTCAACCAAGGGAGAATGATGCAGGAGCATGTTTTTGTGTCATTAGCTAAAGTAGTCCAGTTTAGTATATATTATTATATTGTGTTATGAGTTAGTCCTACATCACCTGAGTCATGAAGGTTCCGCGTTCCCTACTAGTATAAATATGCATATGTACCCATTTTTCTTATGATTTTAATTGATTGAGTTATATATTTAAATAAGTTATGTGCTTATTTTTCTCTAGACTCTTTGAGAGTAAGAGGTGTATCCTTGGCTTACCCAACCAAGGTGGGTTTTTGGCTATTTTCACTATAGTGTGGTTGTTAACCTCACCAAGATTGGTGACCCAAGCGACGTCCCGGCATCAAAAGATGTAAAAATATTAGAATTTTTTAGAATAAAGTGAATAGTTGGGAGAATACTTAGGTACAAGTTAAGACCCAAGTTAGTTAATGGTATACTATTAGAAGAAAGAAAAAATTTGAAAGATTTGAAGCAATACAAGGAAATGAAAATAAAATATGTGTGTGGTGGCTTTGCATGATATACAGAACTGAAAATAGTAGAGGGGGGAGGGTTATCTAACTAAAGGGAAAGACGTGTATAGTATTTTACGGGAGAAATCTCTTAAAAAATTACAAATGAGGATGCTTTGCTAGATGAAATACAAAAAGCTTTACAATTTATGCTTGAAGAGATGTATGTTAAGGAAGAAGATATGAAGGTGATAATGGATGATAAAAACATAGTTGAGTGGATAAAAGGGAAAAAAATGTTGGGATTGTTGTGACAAGAATGGATAAGGATGATAGATGCCCATTTATGGGCACATTTTTCCTATGTTGAAAGAAAAAAATTCTTAGGAAGAAGCAAACTTAATGAAGTTTGAAACGTAAGCTTTGTATGCCTATAAATATGCATGATCTGATGCAAAAGGAATACACACAGAAACAATAAAACTCTCTTCTCTCTCTTTATACACTACTAGTTTCTCTCTCTCCCTCTTTTTTTGTTACTGCATATAAATATATAAATAATTTTATTGAGTTAATTATATTAATACTAGAGTCTTCTATTTACACATCTTTGTTTTATATTTAGTTCATCTTTCTTATTCATTTTACAATACGTTATCAGCACGAGACTCTGATCAAATTTTTGGAAAACTCAAGTAATAAATTTTTATTATATCGAAGCTCTCTCATCTTGAATTTAATGCTCTTGATATATCTGGAAGCAACTATTTATCATGGATACTAGATGCTGAAATCCATCTTGATTCAATAGATCTTGGAGATACCATTAAGGTTGAAAATAATGTATCCCATAAGGATAAAGCCAAAGCCATGATTTTCCTTCATCATCATCTTGACGAAGGATTGAAAAATGAATATCTCACATTAAAAGATCCTGTAGATCTGTGGAAAGACCTTGAAGAAAGGTATAATCATCAAAAGACGGTGATACTTCCTCAAACCTGATATGAATGGACGCACTTGCGTCTACAGGATTTTAAATCTATGAATGAATATGATTCAGCAATGTTTCGAATCACATCACAGATGAAATTATGTGGGGAAAAGAAAACCGATAATGACATGTTAGAGAAAATTTTCTCGACCTTCCATGCTTCGAATGTGCTCCTGCAGTAGCAGTATCGAGACAACGGATTTAAAAAATATTTTGAGTTAATTTTGTTGAACGCAACAATGAATTACTTTTAAGAAATCATGAAGCGCGCCTAGCTAGCGCCGCCCCATTTTCTAAAGCAAATGCAGCAAATCATTACCCCAAAAGAGGTAAATGGCAAGGTTTTTGTAACAAGAAAAATTATGGAAGAAAGAATGATTATGTTCAAAAGAAAGGATCACACCAGAAGTGGGATAAAAAAAGAAATATTGGGCAAAATAAATCAACAAAGGATAAATGTTTCCATTATGGTGAAAAGGACCATTGGTCGCGTACCTGTCGTACCCCAAGGCATTTAATTGATCTTTATCAAGCATCTTTGAAAAAAATGATACTGAAAATCCCACCACTCATTATGATATATCTGATTTCTTTGAGGATCTTAAAGGAAATATTAGTTATTTGATCAATAATGGAATAGTTTAATATGTAAATTTGTTAAGTATTCATGTATATCAATAATGAAATATTAATATTTATGTTTAAGAATTTTGAAATCACTAAATATGTCAAGTTTTAATAATAATAATAATAATAATAATAATAATAATAATAATAATAATAATAATAAAATTTTAGTATATGACATTATGTATAGTATTTCTTAGAAAAATAATTCCAATCAAGAATTCAATTAACTGTGCATGTACTACTACTCATTTTATTATTACTATTATTTGTCTTTGAAGAAAATGGCAAGGACATATAGTGAAGATGTTTGCCTTGCAGATAGTGCAAGTTCGCACACTATTCTCAAAAGTAATATATATTTTACCCATCTTGTGCCAAAATAAGAATATGTTAATACTATTATTGGTTCAGGCAATGTGAAAAAAGGCTCCGAAAGAGCTATAATTTTGTTTTCCAGAGGAACAAAATTCATAATAAACAATGCACTATTATCTACTAAGTTCCTAAGGAACTTATTGCGTTTTAAAGATATTCGGCAAAATGGATATCATATTGAAACAATGAATGAGGGAACTCATGAGTTCTTATGTATCACAACTCAAGATTCAAATAAAAAGGTTATATTAGAAAAGTTACCCTCACTTCCATCTGGGTTGTATTATACTAAAATTAGTGCAATAGAATCACATGCCATTGTAAACCAGAAGTTTACTAGCTCAAATGAATTCATAACTTGGCATGATCGATTGGGTCATCTGGGAACAACCATGATGTGGAGAATTATTGAAAACTCTGAGGACATTCACAAAAGAACCAGAAGATTCTTAAATTTAGTGAATTTTGTTGTGCTGCATGTTCTCAGGGAAAGTTAATTTTAAGACCATCACTAGTAAAGATTGGATTTGAGTCCCCTGAATTCCTAGAAAGGATTTATGGCGATATATGGGAACTTATTCATCCACCATGTGGATCTTTTAGATATTTTATGGTCCTAATAGACGCATCTTCAAGATGGTCACATGTGTGCTTATTGTCTTCTCGTAACCTAGTGGTGGACGAAATTGTAATTCGTACTCTTTGTACTTGTATGAAATTTAATTCGAGATAATAGTTCTTTACTATGTGTGGTCACAACTCCATTCAACTAACTAGCAAGTGTACTGGGTCGTCCAAGTAATAAACCTTACGTGAGTAAGGGGCGATTCCACAGAGATTGTTGGTATGAAGCAAGCTATGGTCATCTTGTAAATCTCAGTCAAGTGGATAGTAATTGATTATGGATTTTCGAAAATTAATAAATAATAAACATAAAATAAAGATAAAGTTACTCATGTAATCCAATGATGGGGATTTCAGATAGGCGTATGGAGATGCTGTGCTCCTCCTGAATCTCTGCTTTCCTACTGCTTTTATCCAATTTTATCACTCCCTTCTATGGCAAGCCGTATGTAGGGCATCACCGTTGTCAATGGCTACATCCCATCCTCTCAGTGAAAAAGGTCCAAATGCTCTGTCACAGCACGACTAATCATCTGTCGGTTCTCAATCAGGTTGAAATAGAATCCAGTGATTTTTTTGCATCTGTCACTAACGCCCAGCCTTCAGGAGTTTGAAGCTCGTCACAGTCATTTAATCCCGGAATCCTACTCGGAATACCACAGACAAGGTTAGACTTGCCGGATTCCCATGAATGCCGCCATCAATTCTAGCTTATACCACGAAGATTCTGATTAAGGAATCTAAGAGATATGCGCCCGGTCTGAGGTAGAACGGAAGTGGTTGTCAATCACGCGCGTTCATAGGTGAGAATGATAATGAGTGTCACGGATCATCACATTCATCAAGTTGAAGTGCAACGAATATCTTAGAACAGGAATAAATCGAATTGGATAGAAAATAATAGTAATTGCATTAAAACTTGAGGTACAGCAGAGCTCCACACCCTTAATCTATGGTGTGTAGAAACTCCACCGTTGAAAATACATAAGTGAAAGGTTCAAGCATGGCCGAATGGCCAGCCCCCATGATCTGAGAACTAAACGTCCCAAGATGTCTAATACAATAGAAAACTATCCTATTTATACTAGACTAGCTACTAGGGTTTACAGGAGTAAGTAACTGATGCATAAATTCACTTCCAGGGCCCACTTGGTGTATGTTTGGGCTGAGCTTGATCTATCCACGAGCTGAGGCTTCTCTTGGTGTTGAACGCCAAGTTGTAACGTGTTTTGGGCGTTCAACTCCGGGTCGTGACGTGTTTCTGGCGTTTTACTCCAGACAGCAACATGGAACTGGCGTTGAGCGCCAGTTTACGTCATCAATTCCCGAATAAAGTATGGACTATTATATATTTCTGAAAATCTCTGGATGTCTACTTTCCAACGCCATTAAGAGAGCGCCATTTGGAGTTCTGTAACTCCAGAAAATCAATTTCGAGTGTAGGGAGGTCAGATTCCAACAGCATCAGCAGTCCTTTGTCAGCCTCCTATCAGAGTTTTGCTCAAGTCCCTCAATTTCAGCCAGAAATTACCTGAAATCACAGAAAAACACACAAACTCATAGTAAAGTCCAGAAATGTGAATTTAACATAAAAACTAATGAAAACATTCATAAAAGTAGCTTGAACTTACTAAAAACTACCTAAAAACAATGCCAAAAAGCATATAAATTATCCGCTCATCACAACACCAAACTTAAATTGTTGCTTGTCCCCAAGCAACTGAAAATCAAATAGGATAAAAAGAAGAGAATATACTATAAATTCCAAAATATCAATGAATATTAATTCTAATTAGATGAGCGGGACTTGTAGCTTTTTGCTTCTGAACAGTTTTGGCATCTCACTTTTTCCTTTGAAGTTTAGAATGATTGGCTTCTATAGGAACTTAGAATTTCAGATAGTGTTATTGATTCTCCTAGTTAAGTTTGTTGATTCTTAAAGACAGCTACTTTTATGAGTCTTGGCCGTGGCCCTAAGCATTTTGTTTTCCAGTATTACCACCGGATACATAAATGCCACAGACACATGACTGTGTGAACCTTTTTAGATTGTGACTCAGCTTTGCTAGAGTCCCCAGTTAGAGGTGTCCAGAGCTCTTAAGCACACTCTTTTTGCTTTGGATCACGACTTTAACCACTCAGTCTCAAGCTTTTCACTTAGACCTGCATGCCACAAGCACATGGTTAGGGACAGCTTGATTTAGCCGCTTAGGCCTGGATTTTATTTCCTTGGGCCCTTCTATCCATTGATGCTCAAAGCCTTGGATCCTTTTTACCCTTGCCTTTTGGTTTTAAGGGCTATTGGCTTTTTCTGCTTGCTTTTTCTTTTTCTTTCTAAATTTTTTTCTTTTTTTTCGCCACTTTTTTTTCGCAAGCTTTTGCTTTTTCACTGCTTTTTCTTGTTTCAAGAATCAATTTCATGATTTTTCAGATCGTCAATAACATTTCTCTTTGTTCACCATTCTTTCAAGAGCCAACAATTTTAACATTCATAAACAACAAGATAACAAATATGTACTGTTTAAGCATTCATTCAGAAAATAAAAAGTATTGTCACCACATCAATATAATTAAACTAAATTCAAGGACAATTTTCGAAATTTATGTACTTCTTGTTCTTTTGAATTAAAAACATTTTTTATTTAAGAGAGGTGAAGGATTTATGGAATTTATTCATAGCTTTAAGACATAGTTACTACATACTAATGATCATGAAGTAGAGACACAAAACATAAATAGACATGAAGCATAAAAATTGAAAAACAGAGAAATAAGAACAAGGAATGAGTCCACCTTAGTGGCATCTTCTTCTTGAAGGACCAATGATGCCCTTAAGCTCTTCTATGTCCCTTCCTTGCCTTTGTTGCTCCTCCCTCATTGCTCTTTGATCTTCTCTTATTTCATGGAGAATGATGGAGTGCTCTTGATGTTCCACCCTTAATTGATTCACATTGTAACTCAAATCTTCTAAGGAAGTGTTGAGTTGTTTCCAATAGTTGTTGGGAGGAAAGTGCATCCCTTGAGGCATCTCCGGGATTTCTTGGTGATGAGCTTCCTCATGCGTCTCTTGGGTTCCATGAGTGGGCTCTCTTGTTTGCTCCATCCTTTTCTTAGTGATGGGCTTGTCCTCCTCAATGAGGATGTCTCCTTCTATGATAACTCCAGCTGAGTAACGTAGATGGCAAATAAGATGAGGAAAAGATAGCCTTGCCAAAGTAGAGGACTTATCGGCTATTTTGTAGAATTCATGGGAGATGACTTCATGAACCTCTACTTCCTCTCCAATCATGATGCTATGAATCATGATGGCCCGATCCATAGTAACTTCAGATCGGTTGCTAGTGGGGATGATGGAGCGTTGAATGAACTCCAACCATCCTCTAGCCACAGGCTTGAGGTCCAGTCTTCTTAGTTGAACTGGCTTGCCTTTGGAGTCTCTTTTCCATTGCGCTCTTTCCACACATATGTCCATAAGGACTTGGTCCAACCTTTGATTAAAGTTGACCCTCCTTGCATTATGGGCAAGTTGAATGCCAACCTCACATTTTCCGAACTAAAATCTAAGTATTTCCCCCGAACCATTGTAAGGTAATTCTTTGGATTCGGGTTCACACTTTGATCATGGTTCCTAGTGATCCATGCATTGGCATAGAACTCTTGAACTATTAAGATTCTGACTTGTTGAATGGGGTTGGTTAGAACTTCCCAACCTCTTCTTTGGATCTCATGTCGAATCTCCAGATACTCATTTTTCTTGAGCTTGAAAGGAACCTCAGGGATCACCTTCTTCTTGGCCACAACATCATAGAAGTGGTCTTGATGGGCTTTGGAGATGAATCTTTCCATCTCCCTTGACTCGGAGGTGGAAGCTTTTGTCTTCCCTTTTCCTTTTCTAGAGGATTCTCCGGCCTTAGGTGCCATCAATGGTAATGGAAAAACAAAAAACTTATGCTTTTACCACACCAAACTTAAAATATTGCTCGCCCTCGAGCAAGAGAAGAAAGAAAAGAAGAAGAAGAAGAAGAAGAAGAAAATATGAAGGAGAAGGGGAGGTGTAGGTTTCGGCCAAGGTATAGAAGAGGGGGTTATGTTGTGTGAAAATGAAGTAGAATGGAGGGGTATATATAGGGAGGGGGGAGAGGGTAGGTTCGGCCATTTAGGGTGGGTTTGGGTGGGAAAGATTTTTGAATTTTGAAGGTAGGTGGGGTTTATGGGGAAGAGTGGATGGATGTCAGTGGTGAATGGCGTAATTGGGAAGAGAGGTTGAGGTGATTGGTGAAGGGTTTTTGGGAAGTTGTGTTATAGGATTAGGAGGTAAGGTGGGAATATGTTAGGTGGGGATCCTGTGGGGTCCACAGATCCTGAGATGATCCTGTGGGGTCCACAGATCCTGAGGTGTCAAGGATTTACATCCCCGCACCAATTAGGCATGTAAAATGCCTTTGCACACCATTTTGGCGTTTAAACGCCGAAGTGATGCACACTCTGGGCGTTCAACGCCTATGTGTAGCATGTTTCTGGCGTTGAACGCCAGTTCCATGCTTGTTACTGGCGTTCAGTGCCAGCTTTCCTCAAGGCATATTCCTGGCGTTCAAACGCCAGGATGTTGCTTGTTTCTGGCGTTCAGCGCCAGAAACATGCTCTGTTCTGGCGTTGAACGCCAGCCAGATGCACTGATGAGCGGATATTTTGTACGCTTTTTGGGGGTAATTTCATGTAGATTTTAGCATGTTTTAGTTAGTTTTTAGTAGAATAATATTAGTTTTTAGGCAAAAATCATATTTCTGGACTTTACTATGAGTTTGTGTGTTTTTCTGTGATTTCAGGTATTTTCTGACTGAAATTGAGGGAGCTGAGCAAAAATCTGACTTAGGCTGAAAAAGGACTGCTGATGCTGTTGGATCCTGACCTCCCTGCACTCGAAATGGATTTTCTGGAGCTACAGGAGTCCAATTGACGCGCTCTCAACGGAGTTGGAAAGTAGACATCCAGGGCTTTCCAGCAATATATAATAGTCCATACTTTGAGCGAGGATAGACGACGTAACTTGGCGTTAAACGCCAAGTTCATGCTGCTGTCTGGAGTTAAACGCCAGAAAAACGTCATTATCCGGAGTTGGACGCCCAAAACACGTCACAACCTGAAGTTTGACGCCAAGAAAGGCCTCCACACGTGAAAAGCTTTAGTCTCAGCCCCAGCACACACCAAGTGGGCCCCAGAAGTGGATTTCTGCACCAATTATCTTAGTTTATTCATTTCCTGTAAACCTAGGGTACTAGTTTACTATTTAAACAACTTTTACAGACTTATCTTGTACGACATGACATTTTCATATCTGAATTACATACTTTGTGACGGCATGAGTCTCTAAACTCCATTGTTGGGGGTGAGGAGCTCTGCAGCGTCTCGATGATTTAATACAATTCCTTTGTTTTCCATTCAAACACGCTTGTTCTTATCTAAGATGTTTATTCGCGCTTAACTGTGGAGAAGGTGATGATCCGTGACACTCATCACCTTCCTCAACCCATGAACGTGTGCCTGACAACCACCTCCGTTCTACATCAGATTGAATGAATATCTCTTAGATTCCCCAACAGAATCTTCGTGGTATAAGCCGGATTGATGGCGGCATTCATGAGAATCCGGAAAGTCTAAACCTTGTCTGTGGTATTCCGAGTAGGATTCCGGGATTGAATGACTGTGACGTGCTTCAAACTTTAACCTGCTGGGCGTTAGTGACAGACGCAAAAGAGTGATTCTATTCCAGTAGGAGCGGGAACCAACCGGTGATTAGCCGTACTGTGACAGAGTGCGTGCATAGTTTTCACTGCGAGGATGGGAAGTAGCCATTGACAACGGTGACACCCTACATAGAGCTTGCCATGGAAGGAACCTGCGTGTGAGAAGAGGATTTCAAGGAAGAGTTGAAGTCAGAGGGCAAAGCATCTCCAAAACTCCAACATATTCCCCAGTACTGAAAATCAAGTAACTCTATTATTTTAACTTACAATTTTATGAAATTTGCAGTTTGGCTTTTTACAAATAAATCCAAATAATCCTATTGATATCCTGACTAAGACTAATAAAATAAATATTGATTGCTTCAAACCAATAATCTCTGTGGATTCGACCCTTACTCACGTAAGGTATTACTTGGACGACCCAGTACACTTGCTGGTTAGTTGAACGGAATTGTGCTCTGAGCAAGTAATCAGTTAGTTAAATTAGTTCTCCTTGGCACATGCCAAGGAGCCATTAATTAAAGATCACAATTTCGTCCACCAAGTTTTTGGCGCCGTTGCCGGGGATTATTGAGTTTGGACAATTGAAGGTTTATTTTATTTCTTAGATTAGGAATAATTTATTTTTATTTTTATTTTTATTTTTATTGTTATAGAGTCATTAAATTTTGATAGGATAGTTTCTTTTCAAGAACATCTGCATCAAGTGTCATATTTATTCCCAATTGGCTTATATTCTTGATAAGGGAGCACCAGTACTTTTGAAAATCTTTTTCAAAAATAATTTTTCTTGATTTAATCTTGTGCCAAACTCCAAGTTTGGTGTTTTATTGTTAATTTTTATAATTTTCGAAAATTTATTTTGGTTTTCTAAAAATTTTAAGTTTGGTGTTCTTCCTTGTGTTCTTGGTGTTCTTGTGAATCTTCAAAGTGTTCTTGAGTTTTTCTTGTGCCTTGATCTTAAAATTTTTAAGTTTGGTGTTCCTTGGTGTTTTCCCTCCAAAAATTTTCGAAAATTAAGGAGCATTAGATCTAAAAATTTTAAGTCTTGTGTCTTTTGTGTGTTTTTCTCTTTCATCATAAAATTCAAAATTCAAAAAAATTTTATTTTTCTAACTAATTTTGAACAATTTTTTTTCGAAAATCTTTTATAAAAATTCAATTTTCAATTTCAAAATATTTCCACTTTCTTTTATTTATTTCGTTTTTATTTTATTTAAAATATATATATATATATATATATTTTTAACTTCTTTTGGTATTTATTCCATTTTTATTACTACATTCCAAACTATAAATTCTCAACTTGTATTCCATTATGGAAGTAAGTATGAGTGAACAGTCCAAGAGGACTCTGGGGTCATATGCTAACCCCACTACTGCTTCATATGGGAGTAGTATCTGTATACCTTCCATTGGAGTTAGTAGCTTTGAGCTGAATCCTCAGCTCATTATCATGGTGCAGCAAAACTGCCAGTATTCTGGTCTTCCACATGAAGAACCTACAGAGTTTCTGGCACAATTTCTGCAAATTGCTGATACAGTACATGATAAGGAAGTGAATCAGGATGTCTACAGATTACTACTGTTTCCATTTGCTGTAAAAGATCAAGCTAAGAGGTGGTTAAATAACCAGCCTAAGAACAGCATAAAAACATGGAAACAGCTGTCAGAAAAATTCCTGAATCACTATTTCCCTCCCAAACGGATGACACAGCTAAGACTAAGCATCCAAGGCTTCAAACAAGGAGATAATGAGTCCCTTTATGATGCCTGGGAGAGATACAGAGAGATGCTAAGAAAATGTCCCTCTGAAATGTTTTCAGAATGGGTGCAATTAGACATCTTTTACTATGGGCTTACAGAAAAAGCTCAGATTTCTCTAGACCACTCAGCTGGTGGATCTATACACATGAGAAAAACAATTGAAGAAGCTCAAGAGCTTATTGATACAGTTGCCAGAAATCAGCATCTGTATCTGAACAGTGAATCTTCCGTGAAAGAAGAAGCTAAAACAGTAACTGCAGAACTCAGTCCGGTGGATCAGGCTAATAAATTCAATCAGCAATTAGATTTTCTAACTCAGCAGCTAGCCGAATTCAAGGAAATATTACAGGAAACAAGAATGGCTAACAGGAACATGGAAGTACAATTAAAGCAAACAGAAAAGCAACTGTCAAGACAAATAACAGAAGAATGTCAAGCAGTTCAATTAAGAAGTGGGAAAACATTAAATACCTCACTTCAAAGTAGCAAGAAGACAGGAGATGAACAAATGGCTACTAAAAATCCCTCTGAGGACAAGCAGAGCCCAGAAAGGGATAAAACTGGCGCTGAACGCCCAAACCATGCTTATTCCTGGCGTTCAACGCCAGAAACAAGCATGGATCTGGCGTTGAACGCCCAAAAGGAGCATGGTTCTGGCGTTCAAACGCCAGTAACAAACAAGGAAGTAGCGTTTGACGCCACTCCAGCTCCCACCACTAGCATTCAAATGCCAGTAGGGAATCAGTCACATACAAGTGCTGACCTTTCTAAAAAGGCTTCCCAACCCACTTCTGTAGATAATAAAACTGCAGCAACTAAGGTTGAGGAATACAAAGCCAAAATGCCTTATCCTCAAAAACTCCGCCAAGCGGAACAGGATAAGCAATTTGCCCGCTTTGCAGACTATCTCAGGACTCTTGAAATAAAGATTCCGTTTGCAGAAGCACTTGAGCAAATACCCTCTTATGCTAAGTTCATGAAAGAGATCTTAAGTCATAAGAAGGATTGGAGGGAAACTGAAAAAGTTTACCTCACTGAAGAATGCAGTGCAGTCATTCTGAAAAGCTTACCTGAGAAGCTTAAAGATCCTGGGAGCTTTATGATACCATGCACATTAGAAGGTATTTGTACCAAGCAAGCTTTATGCGATCTTGGGGCAAGTATCAACCTAATACCTGCATCTACTATCAGAAAGCTTGGTTTGACTGAAGAAATCAAACCAACCAGGATATGTCTTCAACTTGCTGATGGCTCCATTAAATACCCATCAGGCGTGATTGAAGATATGATTGTCAAGGTTGGGCCATTTGCCTTTCCTACTGACTTTGTGGTGCTGGAAATGGAGGAGCACAAGAGTGCAACTCTCATTCTAGGAAGACCTTTCCTAGCAACTGGCCGAACCCTCATTGATGTCCAAAAAGGGGAAGTAACCTTGAGAGTCAATGAGGAAGAGTTCAAGTTGAATGTTGTTAAAGCCATGCAACATCCAGACACCCCAAATGACTGCATGAGTGTTGATCTCATTGATTCTCTGGTAAGAGAGGTCAACATGGCTGAGAGTCTCGAATCAGAGCTGGAGGACATCTTTAAAGATGTTCAGCCTGATTTGGAGGAATCAGAGAAGATAATAGAACCTCTGAAAATCCCTCAAGAAGAGGAGAAACCTCCAAAACCCGAGCTCAAACCATTACCACCATTCCTGAAATATGCATTTCTGGGAGAAGGTGAAACCTTTCCTGTAATTATAAGCTCTACCTTAGAGCCACAGGAAGAGGAAGCACTAATTCAAGTGCTAAGGACACACAAGACAGCTCTTGGGTGGTCCATTAGTGATCTTAAGGGCATTAGCCCAGCCAGATGCATGCACAAAATCTTGTTGGAAGATGACGCCAAGCCAGTGGTTCAACCACAAAGGCGGCTGAACCCAGCTATGAAAGAAGTGGTGCAAAAAGAGGTCACTAAATTACTAGAGGCTGGGATCATTTATCCTATTTCTGACAGCCCCTGGGTGAGCCCTGTCCAAGTTGTCCCTAAGAAGGGTGGCATGACAGTGGTTCATAATGAAAAAAATGAACTGGTTCCTACAAGAACAGTTACAGGGTGGCGCATGTGCATTGATTACAGAAGACTCAACACAGCCACCAGAAAGGATCATTTTCCTTTACCATTCATAGACCAGATGCTAGAAAGACTAGCAGGTCATGAATACTACTGCTTCCTGGATGGATATTCAGGTTACAATCAAATTGCAGTAGATCCCCAGGATCAGGAGAAAACGGCCTTCACATGTCCATCTGGAGTATTTGCATACAGAAGGATGCCATTTGGCCTGTGCAATGCACCTGCAACCTTTCAGAGGTGCATGCTCTCAATTTTCTCTGATATGGTGGAAAAATTTCTGGAAGTCTTCATGGATGACTTTTCAGTATTTGGAGACTCATTCAGCTCCTGCCTTAACCATTTAGCACTTGTTCTGAAAAGATGCCAAGAGACTAACCTGGTTTTAAACTGGGAAAAATGTCACTTTATGGTGACTGAAGGAATTGTCCTTGGGCACAAAATTTCGAACAAGGGGATAGAGGTGGACCAAGCTAAGGTAGAAGTAATTGAAAAATTACCACCACCCGCTAATGTTAAGGCAATTAGAAGCTTTCTGGGACATGCAGGGTTCTATAGGAGGTTTATAAAGGATTTTTCAAAAATCGCCAAACCTCTGAGCAACCTGCTAGCTGCAGACACGCCATTCATCTTTGATGAAGAGTGTCTGCAGGCATTTGAGACTCTAAAGGCTAAATTGGTTACAGCACCAATCATCTCTGCACCAGACTGGACATTACCATTTGAACTGATGTGTGATGCCAGTGACCATGCCATTGGTGCAGTGTTGGGACAAAGGCATGACAAGCTTCTGCATGTCATTTACTATGCCAGCCGTGTGCTAAATGATGCACAGAAGAATTACACAACCACAGAAAAAGAGCTACTTGCAGTGGTTTACGCCATTGACAAGTTCAGATCCTACTTAGTAGGATCAAAAGTGATTGTGTACACTGATCATGCTGCTCTTAAATATCTACTCACAAAGCAGGATTCAAAACCCAGACTCATTAGATGGGTGTTGCTTCTGCAAGAGTTTGATATAGAAATAAGAGACAGAAAAGGGACAGAAAATCAAGTAGCAGATCACCTGTCCCGAATAGAACCAGTGGAAGGGGCATCCCCCCCTCTCACTGAAATTTCTGAAACCTTTCCGGATGAGCAATTACTAGCCGTCCAGGAAGTGCCATGGTTTGCAGACATTGCAAACTACAAAGCAGTAAGATTCATACCCAAAGAGTACAGTAAGGTGCAATCAAAGAAATTAATCACAGATGCAAAGTACTATCTTTGGGATGAACCATATCTCTTTAAGAGATGTGCAGACGGAGTAATCCGTAGATGTGTGCCTAAAGAAGAAGCACAGAAGATCCTCTGGCATTGCCATGGATCACAGTATGGAGGACATTTTGGAAGTGAACGAACAGCCACAAGAGTCCTCCAGAGTGGCTTCTACTGGCCTACTTTCTATAAAGATTCCCGAGCATTTGTACTTAACTGTGATAGTTGCCAGAGATCAGGCAACCTGCCTCACAGTTATGCTATGCCTCAACAAGGAATCTTGGAAATTGAGTTGTTTGATGTATGGGGCATTGACTTCATGGGACCTTTCCCAC
This sequence comes from Arachis hypogaea, assembly GCF_003086295.3. Lineage (NCBI taxonomy): Eukaryota > Viridiplantae > Streptophyta > Magnoliopsida > Fabales > Fabaceae > Arachis > Arachis hypogaea. The sequence goes on along the minus strand of NC_092043.1, from coordinate 9,298,396 downwards.
CATCATACTCAAACACCTATATTCTGGTGGCAGTGGATTATGTATCCAAATGGGTGGAAGCTATAGCAACACCCACTAATGACACTAAAACAGTGTTAAAATTCCTCCAGAAACATATCTTCAGCAGATTTGGTATCCCTAGAGTGTTAATCAGTGATGGGGGTACTCATTTCTGTAATAAGCAGCTCTACTCTGCTCTAGTACGTTATGGAGTCAACCACAGGGTGGCTACTCCATATCACCCACAAACTAATGGGCAAGCTGAAGTCTCAAATAGAGAACTTAAAAGAATCCTGGAACGGACTGTAATTAACCGTAGAAAGGATTGGGCAAGAAGCTTGGATGATGCTCTGTGGGCATATAGAACAGCATTCAAGACCCCTATAGGGACCTCTCCATACCAGCTTGTGTATGGAAAGGCATGTCACTTGCCAGTGGAACTGGAACACAAAGCCTATTGGGCAACCAGATTCCTGAACCTTGATGCCAAGTTAGCTGGAGAAAAACGACTACTCCAGTTAAATGAGCTAGAGGAATTTAGACTCAATGCTTTCGAAAATGCAAAAATTTACAAAGAGAAAGCAAAAAGATGGCATGATAAGAAATTGTCATCCAGAGTCTTTGAGCCAGGACAGAAAGTTCTGCTATTTAATTCAAGGCTCAAATTATTCCCTGGGAAATTAAAATCCCGGTGGAAAGGTCCATATGTAATCACAAGTGTATCACCATATGGATACATAGAACTTCAGGATAGTGACTCTAACAAAAAGTTCATTGTCAATGGACAAAGAGTTAAACACTATCTTGAAGATAATTTCGAGCAAGAATGCTCAAGACTGAGATTACATTGAATATCAGTGTCAGTCCAGCTAATGACATTAAAGAAGCGCTTGCTGGGAGGCAACCCAGCCATTTACAAAGTTTATCTACTGATTAAATAAATTTTCTTTTCTTTACAGGTTTGAGTCCAAGTATCTTCAAAGGTGAATTAGTAATTGATTGAAGTCCCAAGAGTTACAGAGAAATTTGGAAGCTCACTGGCATGAAAAAGCCAGTAAGAAATACTTTGGGCGTTAAACGCCCAAAAGAAGCACCCACTGGGCGTTTAACGCCAGTAAGGGTAGCCTTCTGGGCGTTAAACGCCAAGAAGAAGCATCTTCTGGGCGTTAAACGCCAGAAAGATGCACCTTCTGGGCGTTTAACGCCAATCTGCTAGCATTCTGGGCGTTTAGAAAAACGCCCAGTAAAGAAGGACCTCCTGGCGTTAAACGCCAGGAAGAAGCATCACATGGGCGTTGAACGCCCAGGAGAAGCAACATCTGGGCGTTAAACGCCCAAACCATGCACCATGTGGGCGTTTAACGCCAGGATGGTGGGAGGAGGTACAATTTCATTTTTCTTTGCATTTTTTCAAAATTTTTATGTTTCAATTCATGATTTCTTGCATAAACATATTTTAAATTATCACTTTCAATTCCAAAAGTTTTTATCCTAATTTCTAAAATCCAATGATTGCAAATTTTTTAGATTTATCTTAACCCAAAAGAACAAATGGCTTTCCAATTTAAGCCATCAGCTTTTCAAATTTGTTTCCAACACATCTTTAACTCCTTTTAAAAAAATCCTTTTCAAAATTAAAAATTCAATTATATCTTTTAAATTTTGATTTATATCTTTTCCTTTTTAAAATTATATCTTTTTCTGATCATATCTTTTAAAATTATATCTTTTATCTTATCTCTTTCTTATTTTTTTTCGAAAATTACCCACCCCCCTCCCTATATCTTGTGTTCGGCGCCCTCCTCATCATCACCATTCCACATTGATCTCCTCCTATCCCTCTTCTTTCCTCTCTTTTGCTTGAGGACAAGCAAAGCTCTAAGTTTGGTGTGTTTTTCCGTGATCACAAAAACTATTGTGTCTCTTGATCATGGCCCCTAAAGGGAAACAAACCACCCCAAGAGGAAAGAAAGAAAGCGTTCCAAAGCCACTTTGGAACCAAGGGAAGTTCTTAACTAAAGAACATTCAGAGCATTACTACAAGATAATGAGTCACAGATCAGTGATCCCGGAAGTCAGATTTGATCTGAAAGAAGATGAATATCCGGAAATCCAAGAGCAAATTCGGAACAGGAATTGGGAAATTCTGGCCAATCCTGAAACGAAAGTGGGGAAGAATATGGTTCAAGAATTCTATGCTAATCTATGGCAGACAGAAAGGCAAAGAATCATTGGAGCTGCTATCTTTGACCATAAGATAGTGGTCAGAGGAAAAATCATTCATACCCATTCTGACAGGATCAGGGAGGTATTCAAGATCCCTCAACTGAAAGATGACCCAGACTCCTTTAATAGGAGAATGATAAGGGTCAATAAAGGGCTGGATAAGGTTCTGGAGGACATATGCATCCCTGGAGCCAAATGGACTACCAGTACAACTGGCATCCCAGTCCAACTCAAAAGAGAAGATCTAAAACCAGTAGCCAGAGGCTGGCTGGACTTTATTTGTCGTTCCATCTTGCCCACCAGCAACCATTCTGAAGTTACCATCAAAAGAGCTGTCATGATTCACTGCATCATGTTGGGAAAAGAAGTGGAAGTCCATCAGCTGATCTCCTGTGAGCTATATAAAATAGCAAACAGGAATTCTAAGGACGCCAAATTGGCTTATCCAAGCCTAGTTTCTATGCTTTGCAAAGAGGCTGGAGTAAAGATGGGAATAACTGAATATATCCCAATTGAAAAGCCCATTACTGGAATATCAATGGTCAGGCAACAGCAACAAGAGGATCCTGTCAGAAGGAGAGCACAAGAAGCCCTCCCAGAACTGCCCCAATATGAATATTGGGAACAACTTGAGGCTTCTGTTTCCAGATTGCAAGAAGCTATGGATCAAATAAAGGAAGAACAGAATAATCAAGGTAGCATGATCTGCAAACTGCTCAAGGAACAAGAGGAGCAAGGGCGTGATCTAAGGGAACTGAAGCGCCAAAAATTAATCCTTGAACCACACCCCAAAGAGTCAGAGGAGCATCCACTCCTCAAAACAACAGGTTGCTGAGTTCCAATTTCTCTGTTCCAACTTAGTAGAGATTATTCCTTTTAGAAATTGACCTTAGAAGATATTTAGCAGTAATTAGGATGTCTATTTTGATTTTATTTCCAATTAAGCTACAATTTATTTTTCTCATCATCATTAGGCATGAATAAAGTAGTAGATTCTTTTAGAATAAAGAAGTAATTTATATTTTTCGAGTTCTTAATAATAAAATTTATAATTAATTATATGTGGTGGCAATACTTTTTGTTCTCTGAATGAATGCTTGAACAGTGCATAATATGTACTTTGAATTTGATGAATATTGGCTCCTGAAAGGATGAGGAACACGAAAAATATTGTTGATGATCTGAAAAATCATGAAATTGATTCTTGAAGCAAGAAAAAGCAGTTCAAAAAAAAAAAAAAAACAATATTCACAAGCCATGAGCACTAGCCAAGAGTAAAAAGGATCCAAGGCTTTGAGCATCAATGGATAGGAGGGCCCAAGGAAATAAAATCCAGGCCTAAGCGGCTAAACCAAGCTGTCCCTAACCATGTGCTTGTGTCATGAAGGTCCAAGTGAAAAGCTTGAGACTGAGTGGTTAAAGTCGTGATCCAAAGCTAAAGAGTGTGCTTAAGAGCTCTGGACACCACTAACTGGGGACTTTAGCAAAGCTGAGTCACAATCTGAAAAGGTTCACCCAGTTATGTGTCTGTGGCATTTGTGTATCTGGTGGTAATACTGGAAGACAAAGTGCTTAGGGCCACAGCCAAGACTCATAAAATGACTGTGTTCAAGAATCAACATACTACACTAGGAGAATCAACAATACTATCTGAATTCCGAGTTCCTAAGGATGCCAATCATTCTGAAAATTTAAAGATACAGGGAGATGCCAAAACTGTTCAGAGACAAAAAGCTACAAGCCCCGCTCATCTAATAAGAATCTGAGCCTTATTTAGAACTCGAGAATATTATTGTTTCTTTATCTCTATTAGAACCTACTTTATTCATCTAGTTGCTTGAGGACAAGCAACAGTTTAAGTTTGGTGTTGTGATGAGCGGATATTTTGTATGCTTTTTGGGGGTAATTTCATGTAGATTTTAGCATGTTTTAGTTAGTTTTTAGTAGAATAATATTAGTTTTTAGGCAAAAATCATATTTCTGGACTTTACTATGAGTTTGTGTGTTTTTCTGTGATTTCAGGTATTTTCTGACTGAAATTGAGGGAGCTGAGCAAAAATCTGACTTAGGCTGAAAAAGGACTGCTGATGCTGTTGGATCCTGACCTCTCTGCACTCAAAATGGATTTTCTGGAGCTACAGGAGTCCAATTGACGCGCTCTCAACGGCGTTGGAAAGTAGACATCCAGGGCTTTCCAGCAATATATAATAGTCCATACTTTGAGCGAGGATAGACGACGTAACTTGGCGTTAAACGCCAAGTTCATGCTGCTGTCTGGAGTTAAACGCCAGAAAAACGTCATTATCCGGAGTTGGACGCCCAAAACACGTCACAACCTGAAGTTTGACGCCAAGAAAGGCCTCCACACGTGAAAAGCTTTAGTCTCAGCCCCAGCACACACCAAGTGGGCCCCAGAAGTGGATTTCTGCACCAATTATCTTAGTTTATTCATTTCCTGTAAACCTAGGGTACTAGTTTACTATTTAAACAACTTTTACAGACTTATCTTGTACGACATGACATTTTCAGATCTGAATTACATACTTTGTGACGGCATGAGTCTCTAAACTCCATTGTTGGGGGTGAGGAGCTCTGCAGCGTCTCGATGATTTAATACAATTCCTTTGTTTTCCATTCAAACACGCTTGTTCTTATCTAAGATGTTTATTCGCGCTTAACTGTGGAGAAGGTGATGATCCGTGACACTCATCACCTTCCTCAACCCATGAACGTGTGCCTGACAACCACCTCCGTTCTACATCAGATTGAATGAATATCTCTTAGATTCCCCAACAGAATCTTCGTGGTATAAGCCGGATTGATGGCGGCATTCATGAGAATCCGGAAAGTCTAAACCTTGTCTGTGGTATTCCGAGTAGGATTCCGGGATTGAATGACTGTGACGTGCTTCAAACTTTAACCTGCTGGGCGTTAGTGACAGACGCAAAAGAGTGATTCTATTCCAGTAGGAGCGGGAACCAACCGGTGATTAGCCGTACTGTGACAGAGTGCGTGCATAGTTTTCACTGCGAGGATGGGAAGTAGCCATTGACAACGGTGACACCCTACATAGAGCTTGCCATGGAAGGAACCTGCGTGTGAGAAGAGGATTTCAAGGAAGAGTTGAAGTCAGAGGGCAAAGCATCTCCAAAACTCCAACATATTCCCCAGTACTGAAAATCAAGTAACTCTATTATTTTAACTTACAATTTTATGAAATTTGCAGTTTGGCTTTTTACAAATAAATCCAAATAATCCTATTGATATCCTGACTAAGACTAATAAAATAAATATTGATTGCTTCAAACCAATAATCTCTGTGGATTCGACCCTTACTCACGTAAGGTATTACTTGGACGACCCAGTACACTTGCTGGTTAGTTGAACGGAATTGTGCTCTGAGCAAGTAATCAGTTAGTTAAATTAGTTCTCCTTGGCACATGCCAAGGAGCCATTAATTAAAGATCACAATTTCGTCCACCATGCAC